>NC_036639.1:11558034-11633779 GCF_002806865.2 Cucurbita pepo subsp. pepo | reverse complement strand
TTCGAGAGATAATGAATTTTAAATAATTTGGAAAGAGGAATGAGTGTCAACGAGGACGACGGTGGATTTTGAAATCCCACATCAATTGGAGAGAGGAACGAGTGCTAGCGAGGACGCTGAGTTCCGAATGGAGGTGGCTTGTGAGATCCCACATCAATTACGACAGCCAACGAAAACGTTGGGCTCCAAAAGAGGGTGGATTGTAAGATCCCCACATTGGTTAGGGAAGAGAACGAATCATTCTTTATAATGGTGTGGAAACTTCTCCCTTTAGGAGAAGCACGAACGAAAAAGTTCAAAGAGGACAATATCTGCTGGGGGTAGCTTGACCTGTTACATCATCTTTATCGAGCATCTAACTCGAGACAATAAAAAAAAAAACCCCGTTAAGAGATACGCTTACGCATGCATTAGATCGAGGTGCATATAAGAGTAGATAGGTCAAAAAAGAAAGAGCTCTCTTCGACTTTATGAAGAGGACACAATCATTCTCAACTGTCTTGAAAGTAATTCGTTTATCCTTTTTTCTTCAAAAGGGAATGCCAATGCCAATGCTTTCCTTCATATGATGAGTACTCTCTTCATTCACTTTTTCCAACAAATGCTACCGTTCTCTCGTGATCAATATCAATCTCTCTCGGGATTGAGACCCGAAGTAGTGATCGTTCATATGGTTCGATAATATAGACTACGCAACTTAAGTTGGGTTGAGTTAGATTTTTGAAAAATCGAACCATTTGGTTTGATTCAAAGGTTGGAATCTTTTTGGTCGGGTCAATTTGGCTAACCTGAAAATAGGGTTCATAACCCAACTCAACCTTACCCTACATTTAAAATATTATAAAAGTTATGAATATTTAACGTTTAAAAGTGATATTAATGATGCGTGTCTTATGAATATATGATTAAATTTTAGTTATTAATATGATATATAGTTAGCGACTCTCGTCACAATCGCACTTTTGATGGCAGCATGCAATTGTGCAGCACTCACTTTCTAATAAGAAGTGAGTTAAGCCAATTCATTCTTGCGTCGCTTACGGCCAAGCGACGTATGCTCGAGTCTCTAGCCCGGATTCAAGGTTTAGAAAACGGGGCAGAGAGATTTCGATAAAGAGTTTTGAAAGAAAGATTTGAGAGATTGAAATTGGTGTTATATGTGATGCAAACAAAAAAACAACCACAACGGTTTACAGCATATAACTATCGGGTAGAGGATATAACTAGACCACGACTAGACCACGACTAGACCACCTCAACCTAAAGACTCGGGTTGAATATTGGGGAGAGTAATTATTGTTTTTATTTGTTATAATTAACCAAAATACACTTGTTTGTTAATTATAATTAAGCATTTTAAAGAACGATTAGTGAGGAAAGTCAGCTGGCAATTGTTAGTAATCAAGTGTTTATCGACCTAATTATAGTTAACCCACCCAAAATCTTGGCAATAATAAATAAATAAATAAATAAATAAATAAATAAATATATATATATATATATATATATATTTTAATTCCATTGCCAAATCGTGTCATGATTATTTCAGCTGCAGCAGATACCTTACTTAAAGCCCTTAATTTCATTTATAAAACACGATAAAGTGGGCCCCCCTTGGAAAATTGGTCCAACTCCTCAATTTAATCCTTAATTACATCGAAAAATGTATCCAATATAAAAGTGTCTAATTTTAGTATATAACGATATTCCTATATATAAATTCCGTTGAAAAGGATACACGAATAAACCAATATTACATTTGAATGGGAGCTTGTAACGACTCATTTGGGATGCGCTCCAACATTCCCTTACATCCATTGCAATGTAGTCATGATGCATTTTAAAGTCCCGAGGGGAAGCCCGAAAGGGAAAGGAAAAGTCTAAAGAGGACAATATCTGCTAGCGGTGGATCTGGGTGGTTACAAATGGTATCTGTGATGTCCCACATTGGTTAGGGAGGAGAACAAACCACCATTTATAAGAGTGTGGAAACATTTGCATAGTAGACGCGTTTTAAAGTTTGAGGGGAAGCACGAAAGGGAAAGCCCAAAGAAGACGGTATCTACTAGCGGTGAGTCTGGGTCGTTACAAATAGTATCAGAGCCAGACACCGGACGATGTGTCAGCCTTCTCGCTATTCCCGGAAGGGGATTAGACATGAAGTGGTGTGCCAATAAGAACGCTGGGTCCCGAAGGGAGTGGATTGTGCCTTCTTGCTGGGCCCTGATGGGGGTGGATTTGGTTGCAGTCCCACATCGATTGGAGAAAGGAACGAGTGGCAGCGAGGACACTGGGTTAGAACCAATATTAATGTGTGAGAACAGTTTTCACTCGTAAAATCACTTCAAGATAAGTAGATAACATGGTAATGTCGCGGGAATTGGAGTCATTTTGATGGGTAATCTTTGGGGAGTACAGTAAAATTAACATTAAATTGAACACATAATTATAGCATAATGCATGGTTATGTCGGAAAAGGTGGTCGTGCAATTATGATGTTCTTTTAGCTAACTACAAGAGCTATCTACATATGAATATGATCCATTAATATGAATATTCGGTTGCTTGCTTTATAACCTCTCTCTCATAATTATATCAATTATGAATTATCCATATAATTATGAATCTTATTATATCCACATATCATGCTTAAGATAACATAAACAAATACATGGAGTGAACACACTGAATTCTCTTTAAACGGTAACGATTTCGTCAATTTTACATTTTTAAATTGTTATCTTGTCGGGCCCGTTTAAGTTTATGATCTCTACTTATACGTATAGAAGAGAGAGTGAATGAGATTCCATATAGTGAGCTTGGATAATGACGAAACTCACGAGAGGAGAACAAAATATTCTTTATATGAGTGTGAAAACCTCTCTATAGCAGACACGTTTGAAAAATCTTGAGGGAAAGTAAAAAAGGGAAAATCTAAAGAGGATGATATCTGCTAGCGGTGGGACAAATGGTATCAGAGTCAGACAATGGGCAATGTGCCAACGAAGACGTTGAGCCCTGAAAAGAGTGGACACAAGGTGGTGTGCAAGCGAGTGAATGAGATCCTATATATGATGGCATTGGCCATTGGGTGTCCCTCCAATGCTTCAAGTTGGCGCTTCCTTTGTCATAGAATGGTGCACGCATGCCAACTTCACATGAGAGACTTGCTTTCATCATGCCTAATATAATTACACCAAACAATGGGACACGAGAGGTGGTTACCCAATTGTAATTTTTGGTATCATCACCTTCAAAACTCCTATATCTCTCGCTACAATCAACTCGTGCTTGTCTATACCCGTGTCGGTTGCATTTCACCATGTCCAATTTTGCATCTATACGTATCCATTGAAAGACGTTGACCATAAGCAATTTAATGTGAGAAAAATCGCTTACTACATGTAATAGCCCAAGCCTACCTCAGCGTCTGCTCTCACACCTTATAAAGAATGTTTCATCCCCTCTCTCAATCCGTGTGAGATCTTACAATCTACTCATAAGGTCCAACGTTCTCTAGTACACTGCCCGATGTCTGGCTCTGATACTATTTTTAACAGCTCAAGCCTACCGCTAACAGATATTGTCTGTTTTAGCTCGTTACAATTTTAAAACGCGTATTTTAAGGAGAGGTTTTCACACCCTTATAAGGAATGTTTTATCCTCTCTTTCAACCGATGTGAGATCCCATAATCCACCCCTAAGGGAGCTCAACGTCCTCTCTAGCACACCGGCTGATGTCTGGCTCTGATACTATTTCTAATCGCTCAAACCTACCACTAACAGATATTGTCTGTTTTAGCCCGTTACATATCGTCATCAACCTTACAGTTTTAAAATGCGTATGTTAAGGAGAGGTTTTCACACCCTCATAAGGAATGTTTTATCCCCTCTCTCAACTGATGTGAGATCTTACAATCCACCCCTAAGGGAGCCCAACGTCCTCTTTAGCACACCGCCCAATATCTGAATTTGATACTATTTCTAACCGCTAACAGATATTGTCTGTTCTAGTCCGTTACATATCATCATCAACCTTACAGTTTTAAAATGCGTATGCTAAGGAGAGGTTTTCACACCCTCATAAGGAATGTTTTATCCTCTCTCTCAACTGATGTGAGATCTCACAATCCACCCCTAAGGGAGCCCAATGTCCTCTCTAGCACATCGGCCGATGTCTGGCTCTTATACTATTTTTAACCGCTTAAGCCTATATTGTCCGTTTTAGCCCGTTACTTATCACCGTCAACCTTACAGTTTTAAAACGCGTACGTTAAGGAGAGGTTTTCACACCCTTATAAGGAATGTTTTATCCCCTCTCTCAACCAATGTGAGATCTCACAATCCACCGCTAAGGGAGCCCAACGTCCTCTCTAGTAAACTGGCCAATGTCTAGCTCTAATACTATTTGTAACAGCTCAAGTCTACCGCTAACAGATATTGTCCATTTTAGCCCATTACATATCACCATCAGCCTCATAGCTTTAAAACGCATATACTAGAGAGAAGTTTTTACACCCTTATAACGAATGTTTCGTCTCCCTCTCCCAATTAATTTACTTACATAAACTCGATTTTTTTTTTTGTCAGTATCCTCACGGAAACGACTCGGCACATGAACAAATTAAAAATAAAAAAAAAAAAAGAAAAAAAGAAAAGAAAAGAATTACATTATGTAATGTTCCAAAAGTAACACAAAATTGATTAGCTTGAAAGAGAGATGCTGTTAAGAGACATTAATTAAAGAGAGCTGTCTGAATGTTAACACTATTTTCAGCATTAAAGATAAAGCAGTATTTAAGGTTAGACTAACACTGTTTCAACCCATCTTAATTATAAAATCAGGATAGTTGGAAAAGGAAAGAGATTAAAAAAAAAATTTTTTTTTATTTATTTATATAATATTTGGAGTAATTAAGGTTTAAAGCTTTTACGTTTACTTTTTTACTCCCAACAATAACATTTCAAAAACATAAAAGACGTTTGATATTTTTTGGTGGGTCAATCAAACCAACTAGAAAATAGAATATTTGACGTTTGTAGTGTTACAATCCCAACTCAATCTAACCGTATCTTTAAAAAGTTTAGAATATTTAATGTTTGTAATGTTAGTAATGCTCTGTGACAGATATATTTAAATTTTATGAAATTTTAGTTATTAATGTAACATGTATTATAAATATATAAGATATTTTTAACATTACGTTGATATTATTTGATGGGTCAACCAAAGTAACAAAAAAAAAATAGAATTACAGTCCAACTTAACATAATCCTACTTTTAAAAAGTTTCTGATATTTAAATTTTATATAATTTTAGTTTACTGGGTTCTAACCCAACCTAAAAATAAAAAGTTGGGTTCGGTTAAGTTGAATGGTAAACTTTATTTAAGTTGCTTGAATCACGGTCTCGAACATTCTTCTAACCCAACCTAACCTAGTCTCGGAACAATATGTTATAGATCAACTTAGCCATGACCCTTTTGTTGTTTTGTCCAAACCCTAGTGAGAATTTAACCACACCCTAACCCCATCTGCTTTTTATAAGAACAACCTCCCTTCTTCCCTGAAAACTCCCAACCAATATAAAAGTGTCTAATTTTAGTATATAACGATATTCCAATATATAGATTCCGTTGAAAAGGATACACGAATAAACCAATATTACATTTGAATGAGAGCTTGTAATGACTCATTTGGTACCCGCTCCAACATTCCCTTACATCCATTGCAATGTAGTCCTGATGCGTTTTAAAGTCCTGAGGGGAAGCCCGAAAGGGAAAGGGAAAGTCCAAAGAGGACAATATCTGCTAGCGGTGAATCTGGGTCGTTACAAATGGTATCTGTGATGTCCCACATTGGTTAGGGAGGAGAACAAACCACCATTTATAAGGGTGTGGAAACATTCTCATAGCAGACGCGTTTTAAAGTTTGAGGGGAAGCACGAAAGGGAAAGCCCAAAGAAGACAGTATCTGCTAGCGGTGGGTCTGGGTCGTTACAAATGGTATCAGAGCCAGACACCGGACGATGTGTCAACCTTCTCGCTATTCTCGGAAGGGGATTAGACATGAAGTGGTGTGCCAATAAGAACGCTGGGTCCCGAAGGGGGGGTGGATTTGGTGGCAGTCCCACATCAATTGGAGAAAGGAACGAGTGCCAGTGAGGACGCTGGACCTCGAAGGAGGTGGATTGTGCCTTCTCACTGGGCCCTAAAGAGGGGTGGATTTGGTTGCAATCACACATCGATTAGAGAAAGGAACGAGTGGCAGCGAGGACGTTGTGTTAGAACCAATGTTAATGTGTGAGAACAGTTTTCACTCGTAAAATCACTTCAAGATAAGTAGATAACATGGTAATGTCGCGGGAATTGGAGTCATTTTGATGGGTAATCTTTGGGTAGTATAGTAAAATTAACATTAAATTGAACACATAATTATAGCATAATGCATGGTTATGTCGGAAAAGGTGGTCGTGCAATTATGATGTTCTTTTAGCTAACTACAAGAGCTATCTACATATGAATATGATCCATTAATATGAATATTCGGTTGCTTGCTTTATAACCTCTCTCTCATAATTATATCAATTATGAATTATCCATATAATTATGAATCTTATTATATCCACATATCATGCTTAAGATAACATAAACAAATACATGGAGTGAACACACTGAATTCTCTTTAAACGGTAACGATTTCGTCAATTTTACATTTTTAAATTGTTATCTTGTCGGGCCCGTTTAAGTTTATGATCTCTACTTATACGTATAGAAGAGAGAGTGAATGAGATTCCATATAGTGAGCTTGGATAATGACGAAACTCACGAGAGGAGAACAAAATATTCTTTATATGAGTGTGAAAACCTCTCTATAGCAGACACGTTTGAAAAATCTTGAGGGAAAGTAAAAAAGGGAAAATCTAAAGAGGATGATATCTGCTAGCGGTGGGACAAATGGTATCAGAGTCAGACAATGGGCAATGTGCCAACGAAGACGTTGAGCCCTGAAAAGAGTGGACACAAGGTGGTGTGCAAGCGAGTGAATGAGATCCTATATATGATGGCATTGGCCATTGGGTGTCCCTCCAATGCTTCAAGTTGGCGCTTCCTTTGTCATAGAATGGTGCACGCATGCCAACTTCACATGAGAGACTTGCTTTCATCATGCCTAATATAATTACACCAAACAATGGGACACGAGAGGTGGTTACCCAATTGTAATTTTTGGTATCATCACCTTCAAAACTCCTATATCTCTCGCTACAATCAACTCGTGCTTGTCTATACCCGTGTCGGTTGCATTTCACCATGTCCAATTTTGCATCTATACGTATCCATTGAAAGACGTTGACCATAAGCAATTTAATGTGAGAAAAATCGCTTACTACATGTAATAGCCCAAGCCTACCTCAGCGTCTGCTCTCACACCTTATAAAGAATGTTTCATCCCCTCTCTCAATCCGTGTGAGATCTTACAATCTACTCATAAGGTCCAACGTTCTCTAGTACACTGCCCGATGTCTGGCTCTGATACTATTTTTAACAGCTCAAGCCTACCGCTAACAGATATTGTCTGTTTTAGCTCGTTACAATTTTAAAACGCGTATTTTAAGGAGAGGTTTTCACACCCTTATAAGGAATGTTTTATCCCCTCTTTCAACCGATGTGAGATCTCACAATCCGAGCCCAATGTCCTCTCTAGCACATCGGCCGATGTCTGGCTCTTATACTATTTTTAACCGCTCAAGCCTATCGCTAACAGATATTGTTCGTTTTAGCCCGTTACATATCACCGTCAACCTTACAGTTTTAAAACGCGTCTGTTAAGGAGAGGTTTTCACACCCTTATAAGAAATGTTTTATCCCTTCTCTCAACCAATGTGAGATCTCACAATCCACCCCTAAGAGAGTCCAGTGTCCTCTCTAGCACACCGACCGATGTCTGGCTCTGATACCATTTCTAACAGCTCAAGCCTATCGCTAACAGACATTATCTGTTTTAGCCCATTACATATCACCATCACCCTCATAGTTTTAAAACGCATATACTAAGGAGAAGTTTTTACACCCTTATAAGAAATGTTTCGTCTCCCTCTCCCAATTAATTTACTTAAATAAGGTCGATTTCTTTTTTTTTTTTGTCAGTATCCTCACGGAAACGACTCGGCACATGAACAAATTAAAAATAAAAAAAAAAAAAGAAAAAAAGAAAAGAAAAGAATTACATTATGTAATGTTCCAAAAGTAACACAAAATTGATTAGCTTCAAAGAGAGATGCTGTTAAGAGACATTAATTAAAGAGAGCTGTCTGAATGTTAACACTATTTTCAGCATTAAAGATAAAAGCAGTATTTAAGGTTAGACTAACACTGTTTCAACCCATCTTAATTATAATTATAATTAGTCCTTATCAACCTTTTCCTTTCTCTAATTTTTTTATTTTTTATTTATTTATATAATATTTGGAGTAATTAAGGTTTAAAGCTTTTGCATTTACTTTTTTACTCCCAACAATAACATTTCAAGAACATAAAAGATTTACTTTTTTACTCCCAACAATAACATTTCAAAAACATAAAAGATTTCGGAAATCCTCTAGTTTTCAAAATATTTAAATTATATTTTTAAAGTTAATATTAATAAAAATTTATAAATAATTCACGTGACTCAATTACTCGACTAACTCAGGCCACCTAACCCAAATCGTAAAAGGTTTGTTTAGGTTAGGTTGAAATTTTTTGAAAATCGAAAACACGTGTGACATATAATATTTAAATTTTATGAAATTTTAGTTATTAATGTAACATGTATTATAAATAGATAAGATATTTTTAAAACTAGGTTGATATTATTTGATGGGTCAATCAAAGTAACAAAAAAAAAATAGAATTACAGTCAGAAGTTTCTGATATTTAAATTTTATAAAATTTTAGTTCTTAATGTCACCACGTTCTAACCAAACCTAAAAATAAAAAGTTGGGTTCGGTTTAGTTGAATGGTAAACTTTATTTAAGTTGCTTAAATCAGAGTCTCGAACATTCTTCTAACCCAACCTAACCTAGTCTCGGTACAATATGTTATAGATCAACTTAGCCATGACCTGTTTTGTCCAAACCCTAGTGAGAATTTAACCACACCCTAACCCCATCTGCTTTTTTATAAGAACAACCTCCCTTCTTCCCTGAAAACTCCCAATCCAAATCCCATTATAATTCCCTCTCTGTTTCTCTGTTTCTCTGTTCCTCTGTTGTTCCTCTGTTTCTTTCTCTAACTCCATGGATAACCAACGCAGCCCTGTTTTAACTTGGGCTTATTTCTTGCAAACCAAGGTCAGTTTCATACCCATCTTCTCAAATTCTCCCTTACTTTTTCTGGGTATTTCCCAGAATTTCGAAATTCGGTTCTGATTTTGATTTTGTGGTTCCTCTGTTTTTTGTTTGGCAGAACGTCGATGAACTCAGGCATTCTCTTCTCTGCACCACTCTGGAGCTTGAACAGACCAAAATTACAGTCCAAGAGGAGCTTAACAAGAAGGACGACCAGCTTTTACATCTCAAGAATCTTTTAAATCAAGCCATTAGAGAAAGAGACGAAGCCAATGAGAAATGCCAAACCCTTCTCCTCCAGAAACTGTTCTTCCATCATCAACACCCACCGCCGCCGCCGCCGAATCCA
Source organism: Cucurbita pepo subsp. pepo (assembly GCF_002806865.2). Taxonomy (NCBI): domain Eukaryota; kingdom Viridiplantae; phylum Streptophyta; class Magnoliopsida; order Cucurbitales; family Cucurbitaceae; genus Cucurbita; species Cucurbita pepo. Next base: position 11,624,101 of record NC_036639.1, on the reverse strand, counting down.
CCGCCGCCTCTCTCTGCAATTTCCACCATCGACGACCAACCCAGAAAAGGATTCGATTCCCAAAACGCCTTCTCCTCCTCCGATTGCGATGAGAGCATCGTTTCATCTCCCGAAATCATCGACTGGGTCCCTGAAAAGCCATTGCCGGAAAAGGGTAAGCTCTTGCAGGCGGTGATGAACGCCGGTCCACTTCTACACACACTTCTCCTCGCTGGACCGCTTCCTCAATGGAGACATCCACCACCGCCACTCGAATCGTTTCATTTGCCGCCGGTTAGAATTCCACTTCCTCCACCGCTACCGTCGCTCGCCGACAGTAATTGTGGGATTGTCAACAAGAAGAGGGCTCTGTTTCTATCCGAGGATTCGGATTCTCAAACGGCAACCAAATTCCAGAGGCTTGTTTTCAACTGACCTTCAACAATCCAATTAAATTAATCATATATTAATTTACATATTTAGTCTAGTTAGCTTAGAACAGCTCAAAACAAGAACAGAGCTTCTTGATCTTGACTTGTTTTCTTTCGGTTGCAGCTAATTTGAGTATAGTTCAATTAGTTAGCCTCTCGTAAGCGGTAGAGGTTGAAATTTCAACAGACCCGGATTGTAATACTTAAAAAAAAACAGTAGATTTAGAGTGGTATTGTGTGATTTGTATACCAAAACATTTGATTGTATGAGATTAATTACTTTTGTTTGATTAAAAACAGAGCAATTAGGTTAATGTAATAAGTGAATCGATCCTGTAAAAGGGTTGTTTTGGCAGAGTCTCCACGGCAGAGAGGTGGGTGAAGAACAAATGGGTTGGTAATGAGTGTATTTGACTACTAAAGGAGAGTTGAATGGAGGCCTGAAAACAGAGCATATGGTGGTGTCTGCCCTGCTTGTGAGGGAAATGCTTCCTCTCAGCCCTTCAATTTGCTTTGCCCAACTTGGTCAATTGGCGAATGATCTAAAGCTTTATTAACTGAAATTTGTGATGTGTCAATGTCATCTTAAGAACACCCACTTTTTTCTTTCAGATGGAGAGATGTGTAATGACCCATTTGGTTTCTCGATCGAGATGGATTTGGTCTCGTTGCTAGTGTGAGGGTGAGCCAAATTTGATGTCGATAGCACCGCATGTTTGGTTGGATCCTCTTATATCGGTTGGAGATGAGAATGTGTAACGGCCCAGATCCACCACTAGCAGATATTGTCCTCTTTGGGCTTTCACTTTCGAGCTTGCCCCTCAACGCTTTAAAACACATCTACTAGGGTAAGGTTTCCACACCCTTATAAATAGTGTTTTGTTCTCCTCCCCAACCAACCTAAGATATCATAGACTAAAACATTTTTCTTTGTAAGGGTGTGGAAATCTCTCCCTAGTAGAAACATTGCAAAATCGTGAGACTAACGACTATACNGCCCCTCAACGCTTTAAAACGCATCTACTAGGGGAAGGTTTCCACACCCTTATAAATAGTGTTTTGTTCTCCTCCCCAACCAACCTAAGATATCATAGACTAAAACATTTTTCTTTGTAAGGGTGTGGAAATCTCTCCCTAGTGAGACTAACGACTATACGTAACGAACAGTGAGCTTGGATTGNCTAAAACATTTTTCTTTGTAAGGGTGTGGAAATCTCTCCCTAGTAGAAACATTGCAAAATCGTGAGACTAACGACTATACGTAACGAACAGTGAGCTTGGATTGTTATAGATTCCGCTATATTTAATTTTTTTTCAACCCACCTTTTTCTAATAGACACGTTTTTAAATTGTGAGACTGACGACGATATATGACTAGGCAAAATGGACAATATTTGACAGCGGTGAGATTAGGTTGTTACAAATTTATGTTATCTGAATGACAGGAGTTTGGGTCAACAAAATGGACAATATTTGCAAGCGGTGAGTTTAATATCCGTTAAAGTATATCATTTTTCTTCAATTTGTGATGACTTATCGTTTTCGGTCACCGATTTAGTCGAGAATGACATCGAAAAAGACCATATAAACAACGCGAAGGCCCATAACATTTTGGGCCGTTAGGCCCATTACCAACCATGATCCAAAACATCTCATAATTGAAAAATGGAATATTTTGCATTTATATATATATATATATTTTTAATTAAATTTAAAATTAAGTATTAAGAAAATAAAAGAAAAAAAGAAAAAAAAAAAAAGAAGAAAAAACCTTTATAAATCAGCTTACGCCTCTTCGCGCTGCATCACCCTTTTCGCCCACAGTTGACCGCGCGACCACCCTCTTTGGGTTAGCTTCTCTTTACGATTTGTATACGATCTATACACTAGGGTTCTACCAACACATTGCTAATTTCTTTTGTTAAATTCAGTATGGAATCACTTGGGAAATGTAGGAATTTCGTGATCTCTTGTATTCATAGGATCGTATATTAATGTTTCTTCAATTCTATTCTTTTGCAGCAATGGCCAGAAACCTAGTTCGATTTCTGGTACTACTTTATTGGATTTCGATCTGCCAAGCTGCAACCATTTTTCAGCCGATCTCAGATTCGCACCGATATGCAGCTTTGGAGATCTTCCGGCCTAGTAATGGAGCATTTGGAAGGTAGACTACATTTATTACTTGAGGAATTCTTGTGTTTTTTTGCGTTTTGTTTCTCTGGGTTAGACACATTGAGTTAAAATAGGACATGGCAATTAACTTCTTAGACTAACCTTGGTGGGAAGTTCAATTCTTCCTTTCTCTGTAATTTTGTAGCTATGATCTTTGAAAAGGGTTCGTCACTAGTTATAAAATAGTTGCAGGAAATTGCCTTTTTGAAAAACGGTTCTGATCTCTGCCTTTTGCTTTCATATGAAAGCAGTAAAATTCTGTTTTTGATCTGAAAATTGTTTCTTGTTAATATAAATTATACTGTCAAACATTTTTTTTTTTTTTACATCAACAAACTACTTTTTAATTTTTTTTTTCATAAAGAAACCTATTTTCAATTATATTTTTCATTCCGATCCCTTTATTTTTAACCAGATCACCTTTCATGATAATTTTGCGAGGATGTCTCATTTGTGATGCCATTCAGTGGAAATTTGTTAGCATGCTTGAAATCTCGAAGTGTTATTATTGTGATTTTATTTTTTGAAGAATGGAGCTTTTGAATTGGTTGTTTGGGTTTTGTTCTTGTGTTTTCTGTGAGCTTCTATTATTGTATGTGGTCTCCCATTGTACCCTTGACTCTTTTTTTTTGTTTTGTTTTTTTTTCAATCAGTTTGGAAGAAACATATGAAGCACTAAGAACATTCGACATTCTTGGAATTCAAGAGAAGCCTGATATAAGTGCTGCTACTTGCAAGTCTGTATCAGAGGTTCTTGGTTCATCTGCTGTATTAAAGGATCTATTCCATGCTCTGAGAGTTAACGATGTTTTGAAATGTGAAATCAAGGAGGAGATATATGAGGTATCCTTATATCCTTCGTGCTCAGTTTCTAAGAGCTTGTTTGAGATTTTAAAAAAAGATACCAGTTTGCAATTTTATTTTTAAAAATGTTCTATTGTTTTTTAGTTTAAAAGAATTTTTGGATAAGAAACAAGACTTGTATTATCGACAAAAGACATACAAAAGGAGGATGAGAAATCTCCACTAAGCCAAGGGGATTACAGAAAAAGACTTCCAATTGGCGTAAATATGCATCATATTATAGTTATAATTTTTTAGCAAAGACTGCTAAGTGGACGTAAACAGGATAACCAAATCCCCAAAAGCTTCAAAACAAGCCTCATCCCCTTGAAACACTTGTTTGTTTCTCACAAATCAAAGCCTCCGAAGAAAGGCTGCCATTTTATTAGACTATGGAGTTCTAGCATGGCCTTAAAAGACTGGACTGACAAGAAGTTTAAGAAGAGTATCAAGGCCTACTAGGGAAGCACCACATCACATGGAAGATCGAGAAAAAGCACCCCCCAAAAAGGCCAGGAGAAGAATAAGTGAGCTTGATCCCCACAGAAAGAAGGGTCATAAAATATTGTGATCCAGTGGGAGAAACCATGTACAAGCTTGAAATTAATAGAGAGGGAGAAAGCTCCCGCATGCTATCAATGTGGAAATGAAGTTTTCATCCAATTAACAAAGAATGCCCCCTGAAGCCATTATTGAGTCCAGGGCAGACAAGCCTACCCAGCAAGAACTCCAAAGTGATTTCACCGAACACTAACCTGCTTGCATTTTGTTTCCTCAAAGACAATGTTAGGGTTACAACCAAGAAGAACTTCTTTGATCAGGTGCCTTTTACTAGCTGTGCCCAAGCCTCAAACATTCGTGGAAAGGATCTATGTAAAATAAAAGTAATCCCCACTTGGGGCTCATAGACTGATCACATAATAGTTTGTTGGACTCATATCTTGAAGAGCTTTTGCCTCATGAGGACCAAGTTCCAAGGTAGAAGAGTCGTCAACTGTACCTTGTCCACTATTGCCTGAAGCTGATGAAGTATGGAAGTAAAAGAAGTCCTCATTGTCGGAGAAGAAGATTCTTTTTCCTTGAGAGGTGGAAAGCATTTACCTTTGGAAAGCTCAACTTTCTTTCTTCTTTTCTTTTCACAGGAGTTGGACTTGGAATGGTTGGGGCCAGTTGATTTTTTATTCTTGCGTTTTGGTTTGTTTCTTTAATATATTAATTTTTGAATATATTAGATTGCAATCAAATATTACTTTGACATTGGGGATAGATGTGAAAAGTTAACTTAGTAAAAGACTAAAGAAAACACATGGAAACTACAAAGTCTCCTACTGTTTTCTACTACTTTTTGTTGTAAAAACCCTCCTGTCAAATACTAATTTACATCCAGAAATTGTTTATGGTTTCGTTCTATTTCTACACATTACTTCCAAACAACTCCTATGTGATAGTTTCTGATGCATGTTCATGACTTGTGATCATTTCTTTTCATTTTGTGAAGAGCCTTACTTCAAGGCTTAAATATGTTCTGAATGATGGGCGGTCGCTGCTTGACTTCTACTATTCTATTGGAAGCTTATTACTTCTAAAGGTAAAATTCTATGCACAATCCAGACTCAACCTACGCCATGCAAATGACAATGTATTATATTTCTTATTTAATTGATGCTGATTTAATATTCAAATATAAACTGCTTTACAAATATATCTTTTCTCAGTCCTTATTTATCTGGTGAATGACGTGACAAGGAGACTAAAAAGTTCTTAAAGGAATATATCCTAAAATCCAATTTCATCATTTGGATTTAACAAGTTCCTTCCATTACTTGCAGGAACAAAGTTCTGGAGTTGATCTATCCATTAATGACGCTGATGGTGTTTTCCATTCAATCAAGGTTAGTTTATTCAGTATTTGAAAAAAAAAAAGAAAAAGAATATATATATCTATATGTATCTATCTATATATCTATATATAGACTAGGAATAGAGAAGTCCTAGAACCTAGTTTCCAGTTGGGGCTTACTTGTCAACTAAAACGGCATCAAGCTCTGTAGGTTAGATTGCTAAACATTAAATGCGAATATCATTGAGAAATCATATGTTGATATTTTACTTGGTCACGTTTTTCTACTATTAACAAATTAACATGAATAGTGCTTAGTGATAAATATCCATCCGTAATATTTATTCTCGGTCTACTTCGTGCATAATTTGCAGGCACTGAGCCAAAGTGATGGAAGGTGGCGCTATAGTTCTGACAACTCTGAGTCTAGTATTTATGCTGCTGGTACTAATTCATCCATAATTCTTCACATATTTTTGGCTTTAATGTTTTATTTTGACATTCTTGTTTAAATAGTGATAAAGTTGCTCTTTCCCTGTTTCTCATCATATTAGCATTACCGTTTGTTCAAGAATAACAGAACAATACACATTTGTGTTGAAGCAAAAGAAAAACGATAAACATTATATTTAATAAATGTGATTTTCATCTTAGTTGCAATTCTAATTTCGAAGGAGCTTTTAAGAAATAGCCATTCTAGAAACAATCATGTACTTCAATGCATGATTGGAGTCTTGATGGAAATCCCATATGAATTATAGTTGCAAATGAATAAATAAGTTTCAGCAACGAGGAATGCATTAAGTAATGTCTCTGTCCTTTGAAGTTTATTCTTAAACATCATTATAAGCTTCAACATAAATGAATTTAGTAACAACAAATATTTCTCTTTTCTTAATTTTTTTACAAGTGGGAGGCGTGTTTGTTTTTTACCCTTGAGTTTTTTTTCTTTTTTTTGGGAGGTATGCATGTATCCTTGGCTTTTTGTATAGGTTAATGTTTTAAAGTTGTATGTTATATCCAATTTTGGAACTTATATGGAAATTTGGATTTTTTTTCTCTCTCAATGGAATTTCTTGTTTCTTGCTAGAAATTTTAAAAGGATTTAATAACAACACTATGTAAAATTTGTGAAAATGACCTTTATTTTAAGGAACTTAGATTATGAAGAATTGCACATCATTTTTATATCATGATAAGTTATCATTCTTTAGGTGATAAGTTAACATTCTTCAATCGCTTGGTAGTTTCAATTGACTTCTTTGAATATTTTGTTTCTCCGTTTATATGGCTTAAACTTTGATTTGCATCTTACATTATATAGCTTCTATTCTCTATAGGATTGGCACTGGAAGCCCTTGCTGGTGTTGTATCATTAGCATCGTCTGATATTGATCAAAATATGGTATTCTTAATCTTTTTCTCATATTTTTGTTGAGTTCCTAAAATGTACGTTTCTTTCTTGTGTAAAACTTATCTTGGCTACTGTGCAGGCATTATTAANCATTCCTTTTTTTAGAGTGGCTACTGTGCAGGCATTATTAAACCTAGACCTCAATTTGATATTGAACCATTTGGAAAGGCTTAGCTATTTCATATATCTAGTTCTTTAAAGGTCTAATTATCATATAACTGACATTTATTTAATAAGCATTGTAGAGAAATAACTATCATTTCCCTTAATCTAAATGGTCTTTACCATTTAAATTCTTGAAGAAATTTATTATTATCCTTCCTCATGCCCAAATTGACCCGAAGAATCTCCTCTGTAGGCTTCAAAGAAAAATTGAGAATACCATTACTTACTTTATTAGATTTGGAGAAGGGTACTGTATTTATATTTTATAATTGTTTTCCCCTCTCCCTTCAGTTCAGCAAGCTTAGACCTTTGTGTAATTACAACTTATTTTGGGCTAGAGTTTTTCTCTCCCCCTTGTCTTTTTGCCAATGAGATTGTTTCTTAGACAAAAAAATGTGGCTGGGTAGTTGTTGATTACCACGTTAACTACCAATTTTCTTATAAAATTTAAATGTCAGCCCCTTGGGAATCATTTTGCAACTTCTCGACTGCCAGCGATTGAGAAGATGCTGGATCCTCAGTATCACTTTTGCTGGTCTTAATTTTGTAGTTAGACCAAGTCCTCACTTCATCTATGTAACCTATCCGGGTGATTTTGAAAACATTTGAAGCAACTAGTTTCTTTCTAATATGAAGTTTTAGTCACCAACATGTTTTCACACTCCTTTTTGGCTGTTATCGCTATGAACTTCTTTTTATTTATCATGTTCTCGTTCTAATTCCACTGCTTATTGTCAGTTTCAAAATTTTAGTTAGCCTACCAATCTCATGTTTGTATCTCTCTCTCTCTCTCTCTTTTTGTAGATTGGTACTGTAAAGAATGATATAGTGAAACTTTTTGACAGCATTGAGAAATATGGTAAGCCTTCATCCTTTCCATGTAATTTTTTTATTAAAAATGTTGTGGAGTTTGTCACCTTCAATCTTGGATTCATTATTTTTGTTCCATTTGAGTGGTGTACGGGTGGATGCCTGAGTGGGCCAGTCTTTTGGATGCACTTACCCAGTCGAAAATGGGAGTATGATATGGTTATTTAGAAATGAGAGTATGATTATAGTTGGGAAGAATTGGTCTTATGGAAAGGAAAATGACAATAATGTCAGGTATTATTTCCTTTAAATTTCAATTGTCTAAGATCCCGATAACATTCTCTTTCCTGTCTCGACTTCTACTGCAAATTTGTAGATAGATGATCTTCCAAATTGGAACTTCTCACTCCATTCTTCATATTTGCACTGTTTTATTCTTCACTAACCACTCCATATAGGTAATTTGTAGACGTCATTGTTTTGCAGATAATGGAGCTTTATATTTTGAGGAAAAAGTTGTTGATGCAAATGAACATCATGGGCCTCTTGCAACTACATCCTCAGTTGTTCGAGGGTTGACAACATTTACTGCTGTTACTTCTGGAAGCTTAAATGTGAGTGGAAACATAAATTTGCATTTTGTTTCCTTAATTTATTTTGTAACAATTTTATTTTCATCTACAGCTTCCTGCGAATTCAATTTTTGGTCTGGCAAAATTCTTCCTTGGCATTGGGATTCCTGGTGATGCTAAAGACTTGTTTAACCAAATAGACTCCTTGGCTTGCTTGGAGACAAATAGGTAAGTATTTTATTGTTTGTTAGGGTTAGATTTGGTTGATCTTTAGATTTTACATTATGATGATAATCCTTTGTTATCAACTTAATACTTGGAGTTCTATGTGTAACATTCTTTTAAATAATTTTTGCATTGCTTGAGTCACTTTGTTGCTGTAAGGGTCAATTGCACTATTGGGAATGGTGTAACCTTTAGTTGGCTAGGCTTGGGGATTTGGTTGTGTAGAAATGGATAGGTTTTTCAAGTAAGGTACAACTTTTCAAGACTGTTCAGAATTTTGTTTAGTGCTCCTTGCCTCTAATTTGACCCTCATAGATTTTCTTGTACTTATTCTTCCTCTATTATAGATAGAAAATAGAAACCAAGAGCCTCTCTTATTGCTTGAGACCTTGGAATATCTTATCTTCTCATTTTTTGTGTACTTTGGTATATATATATAATTTTGTTACTATCCAGAAAAAATAAAAATAAAAGATTTATTTCAAGAAATTTTAAATGGCTAGATTGTCCTCCTAATTGGCTAGTCTGTACTTTTGGGAAAGTGGAATGCAGTTAAGGCGTTTGTTTGAAATGTGTGGTTGGAAAGAAGTCAACTTTTAAGGGCGTTGAGAGAAATTCTTCTTATCTTGGGGTATATTTTATTCTAAGCTTCCACATTGATTAGATTATTGAAGTAATTCTTCTATTGCTCTCTGTTTTAATTATTTTTGTTGATGTTGATTGTAGTGCATTTTTGTGGTCTCCTCGGCCTAGGTCTTCCTCCTCTTTTATTTTGTGATCTGTTGTGTTTTTCCCCCCATTTATGAAGTTTTGTTTCTTGCATAAAAATGGAGTTCATCCGACTGATTTTTTTTCTCTTTTTATTGTCTCCAAAGAAAGCAATGGAAAAAATATGATTCTCTTAATATCAGTTGGAAGATTAAATAATATGTGGGATTGACAGAAACTATTAGATTACTCAGTGATAAAGTTCAATAGTTGTTGGCTATTCTTTTCTGTCTATCCTTTTTAAGTGGCGTGCCATTTTGAATATTTGTTACAACGTAGAAGGGGAAAACTGTGGTCTTGTAGTTCCTATAACATTATTTTCATTTAAGGCTTAATTCTTTTTATGGAAGATCCTCTCATGAGCTTCCTTGAGAATTCATCTTGTTTTGAGCTGAACTGTTGGATATATGAATTTATACAATGGGGTTGGGTTTCTTGTTTCACCACTTACAGTACTCCTTTGCATGATGAACATTTTGTTTCTTATACTACTATGACATTGTTTTTCTCGTTTCAATTCCTTCTTCCTACCACAGGGTTTCTATTCCGTTGATTTTATCTCTTCCAGCTACTGTTCTTTCACTAACAAAGGAAGACCAACTAAAGGTTCGTTCTTCTACCAAACTTTTTTCATTACCAGAGCATCTCCTAGCAGTTATTTTCCTGGTTACTTGTTTGCTCACGAATGGTTTTTATGGAATCTGGGGCATCTAATTTGTTTCTTAATTATGAGCATGATGCAGAATCTGGTTTAGAACTAGGCTATGTTCTTAGCATTTGAAATGTAGTGATTTCAAAATTACAAGTACAGTAATGGTATCAAATTCAGCATAATGAGTCCAGCATCAAAGGAGTTGCATGCATTGTTAGTGCTGTCTGTGCTACTGGATTCTTTTACTTGCGACTTTCCAAGGTGGACCTTGATAAAATGCAAAATAATCGGCAAACAAACAAAGATTACTTAATGGAGAAAAGGGAGACCTAATCGAAACATAGTTTTATATATTTTCCATCTTACATATTTCTTTTGGTTTCAGTTACGTTATGTGGTGTGTCATTTTTTTTTTTTTTTTTTTTTATGGAAAACTAGAACCCAAGTAGCTTTATGTATATTAAAAAAAGAGAACTGATCCAATTGGTGTTAATGAAAATGAGCTGTAATCAAAGAGGAATTACGATGTAAGAGAGGATACACCAGGTAGAAGCTAAAAGTTTAGCTAAAGCGTAAACTTTCTCTGTCTCTATAATTGTCACTGGATGCCCTTGGATGAGACACACATAGGTTGTCTTCTGGTTGATGATGTACGTTCTTGCATGTCTTTAAGTTTGAATTTTCTGCCCGTTAGAGATAGCTTATGTTGGTTTAGCTGAAGTTCTTAAACAACCTATACATATTAAAACTTCACTTTGTTAATTGGCTCTCCATGTGCACAAGCGATTGTTTTTTCTTCCCTTTATTTAGCCCATCAAAGAGCCTTTTATTGGAAGTTATTGTTTGGTAGTTTTATAATTTATGTCAAATGTTATCAGGTTAGAGTGAATACTGTGCTTGGTTCAGTTGCACCTCAATTAACCGTGAAGATAGTAAGAGCTTTTCTCTCTGCTTCAAAAGGCACTTCCATTATCAAGGGCCAGGTCTGATAGTTTTATCAACTGAATGCTTACCATTTATTCCCGGTGTTTGTTTAATGATTAATTAGCGTGACTTGGTTTGTTACTGTGTATCCTTTTTTTTGCGGAAACATAGGAACTCAAGTTTGATCCTCAGACTGGATTACATGTCTTGGATGTTTTGCCCAATGCCTATGATGTCGGAAACTATGTGTTCGTCTTTGAGGTACTTCACTCTTTTTTATATATTTTACTTGGCACATCTTTTTAGAATTTGTCCCATTATATGTTGAAACAATCTTTTCCCCTTTTCTAGATTGTTCTTCATGATTCAGAGCAGAAGGATACTTATGCCACTGGTGGGCAGATCCAAGTGCCAATATATGTCACAGGAGTTGTCAAAATTGAGAAGGCAGAGATTGCTGTTCTTGATAGCGATCTTGGGAGTACTGAAACCAAGAAGAAGTAAACACTGTTATTATTACTTTTTCTTGCTTTTGTTTTCAAACTGGTGGTCTATTATTACAGAACAGAGTCATTCGAACGCTTTTTGGTTGTCATTTATGCTTTTAATGTGATATTAAGCAGAGCTAATTTGTCATCTTGGTTTCATCCAGGCTTGATTTAGTTGGTGGGAGTGTTGTTTCATTGTCAGCAAACCACCTTCAGAAATTGCGTCTATCATTTCAACTAGCCACACCACAGGGAAATGGTTTTAAGCCGCATCAGGTATGTAATTGTCTCTCATCCTTCCATCCTTGTTTTCTTACTGTTTTGACAAGTTTGCTTGGTTGCAGGCTTTTCTCAAGTTGAGGCATGAAAGTGGCGTTGAACATATCTTTGTGGTTGAAGGCTCTGGCAAAAAATTTGAAAAAATTCTTGTAAGTTTGTCTAATCCTATAATTCCTATTTTCATGAAACATCTTGCCGATAGAGCTGTATAATTGGCATTGGTGCTAGTTATAAGAAGCAATACAATACAGTATACCACCTGTGTATCAGAATATGTTGTCCATTTGAAGTTTCCTTTTGGATCTCATCTACATGTTTCGCATTAGTGATTGCACAAAAGTAGCACATCTGGTGCATCTAGAACATTCTTGGGTACAATCGAGCTCTTCTTCATGAATTTGTTCAATCTTTGTGCCTTTGAATAACATTAAGGTGGACATAATATCAACATTTTGATCAACGTGAGAATAGAAAAGATGGCAACTAGAATATTTGATAAACTAATGGACCAAGTTAAGAAAATTTATGATTTGGCTCATTTCAGAATTTTCTTTTTTGTAGGACTTTCTTGGTTTGGTTGAGAAGTTTTTCTATCTCTCGGGTCGATATGACATTCAGTTAACTGTTGGCGATGCCATCATGGTAATTTCAGTTTCTTTATTAATTTCACCTGTACAAATTACTCTGGAAACTTAAGTAGAGTCTGGTTTTTCCTTTCTTCAGGAGAATTCCTTCATAAAGGCTATTGGTCATGTTGACTTGGATCTACCTGAAGCACCAGAGAAGGCACCTCGTCCTCCTCTACGGCCTGTCGATCCTTACACACGCTATGGACCCAAAGCTGAAATAACTCACATCTTCAGGGCTCCAGAAAAGCGCCCAGCCAAGGAGCTCTCTCTTGCTTTCTTGGGTCTCACATATTTGCCATCCCTTGGATTTTTGATTGGGGTGAGTTCTCTTATCTATAATCAACGATCACTTTGGTCCAGAAATTACACTTCTTTTTCAATTCATGTGACTTTTCTTGAGCATCCATCCACATTGATATTTACATCAACATATCCATGATTTTACAGACAACAAATTTTTTGTTTGATTAATATGTTATGCAATTTTCCACCATTATAACATATCAAGTTTACCCTTGTTTATCTGTTGATAGCTATTCCGATTGGGCGTGAACCTAAAGAACTTCCCAACTTCGACGTTACCTGCCACCTTCGCCATTCTCTTCCATCTAAGCATTGGAGCAGTTATCTTGCTTTACACTTTCTTTTGGTTGAAGGTAGGTGCCATATTACTGGTTTTCTGTAAACTCTGAGGTTTGGAGCCATTTTATGTCAACATGCTTACTAAATTCTCACTCTCTTTACACAGTTGGATCTGTTCACAACACTGAAAGCACTGGGCATCTTGGGAGTTTTCTTGGTATTTGTGGGACACAGGACCCTTTCCCACCTTGCCTCAACTTCAGCCAAGTTAAAATCTGCCTGAGATCGTTGGAAAAGGTTCTCATTTTTTTGTGAGGAAAGAGAAGTTGTAGGAAATTTTGGTTTCAAAGAGTAGTGTCATAGAAACTCTTACATTTATGGTTCAATCCATATTTTTGTAGACATTGCTCAACACCTTGACTAGCTAATTGTGCAGAATGTTATGTGCCTTACCGCATGGTGTGGTGCTTTTGAGATGGCTTCTTAATCTATTATCTTACTATCCCAACAAAAGAGGTTCATTTTTGGATCTATTTTACTCTGTCAAATCTTTTAATTTTAGAAAGCATGTGTGATGTCTTGCATTGGTTGGGGAGGAGAACAAATCACCATTTATAATACATCACACATTGGGTGGGGAGGAGAACAAATCACTATTTATAAGGGTGTGGATAACAAATCACCATTTATAAGGGTGTGGAGAACAAATCACCATTTATAAGGGTGTGGAAACCTTCCCCTAGCAGACGCATTTTAAAGTATTGAGGGCAAGCCTGAAAAGTCTAAAGAGGACAATATCTGCTAGCGTTGGATTTGGGTATCAGAGCTAGACACCGGACAATGTGCCAGCCTTCTCGTTGTTTTCCGAAGGGGGTAGACACGAGGCAGTGTACCAGTAAGGACGTTGGGCCCCAAGGGGGTGGATTTGGGGGCGGTCCCACATCGATTGGAGGAAGGAAAGAGTGCCAGCGAAGACGCTGGGCCCCGAAGGGGGTGGATTGTGATGTCCCACATTGGTTGGGGAGGAGAACAAATCACCATTTATAAAGGGTGTGGAAAGCTTTCCCTAGCAGATGGGTTTTAGAGCCTTGAGGGCAAACCTGAAAGGGAAAGCCGGTAGATCTGGGTCACAAGAGTGTGGAAACCTTCCCCTAGCAGATGAGTTTTAGAGCTTTGAGGGCAAACTTGAAAGGGAAAGCCGGTCGTTACAGCATGTCACCAAAAATTATATAGTTTCTTTAATTTGAACTCATAAAATTACATTTTCTTTTTTACAATATTATTTAATTAGATATGTACAAGATAAAAAGTAACATTAATGGTTTAACCTCTGTTGTCATTCTAACATCCACATGTTCTTGCTGCCTTGAATCATCTTTCTGTCATTTATTGTGATTGGAAGTTAAGACCTTACCATTAAGATTTTAAAGACTTGTTTTCATTTAATAGTTGAATTTTTGTTTGATATAATTCTTTTTAATTTTTTTAAAAGTTAAGGCAACTTTCTATATGAATATAATTCAACCAAAACCAGTAATTTAGAGTAATTAAGAGGTTAGAGTTTGAAATCTTTACTTTCAAAATTTAAATAATTTAATAAATATTAGAGAAAACAAATTTAAGAGGAAATGAAGAATTACCAAGACTTTTGATCATTGTGTAATTAAATGTAATTAAAATAATAAATTCATTCATCAATGTAAAATTAAGTCAACCTTTTGTATTTCTAACCTAACTTATGATTTAAATTGCATTAAATATATAATTTAACCAAAATTGGCAATAAATTAGAAACTTTGGGAAGATAATTATCTTAATTGTACTAGAAAATGAAGAAGTTACACCTTGAAAGTGTCCCACATTGGTTAATTTAGAGAATGGTCATGAGTTTATAATCAAAGAAGTTACACCTTCAAAGTGGACGATATCATACTATTATGGAGAGTCGTGTTTATCTAACATGGTATCAGAGTCATGCCCTAAAGATTACTATCGTGGAGAGTCGTGCTAACATAGTATCAGAGTCATTGACATGAATGTGGAACGCCGTCGTGACTAGTATTATTTTCTTAAAGTTGGTCTAGAAGTAGGCAGGGGTTCGAGTCAGGACTGTGGTTTACTTTCAATTTAGAGATAATTGCCATTAACCATTGATCTTTGGTTGAGCCATGGGCGGTATGCTCTGTTGATGCCGGAATAAGTTACAGGGATCCACCATTGTTTTCACTCGCACCAACCTCTCAAAATTAACCCCAAAATACTTCAATCCCCAAACACTTGCTTCCTCGAAGCTGGTCGGGGTCCCGTCCTCGTTGTTTGTCCCAATGTCAAGGTCTCTGTAATTGACATACGCAGCTCTGGGCGATTTGGACACGAAAGGAGCCATGTACTCATACACCTCTCGGCTCCATTCCAAGTGCCTCATGTCAGCTTCAGGGGATTCCCATGTAACATAGTAACCAATTTTGATGGGATACCCATCTCGATGCGGCGAAGGGAGCTCTGTTTCAGCTATCTCATTCATTTTCCCTCCGTAGGGGATCAGCACCAGCTGCACTGTCTCTATGCCATCGGCGTCCAACCTTTCCCATATGCCGTCGAGGGCGGCTTCTGAGATGGGCTCTGTGATGTAGTCTGATTTCGTTTTGAATCGGCCGCTGCTGAGTGGGTCTCTGTCTAGTAAGACATTCAAATCGTTTGCTGTCACAAACCCACTTGCTGGATATGCCGTTGATTCAACCCAATTGGTTTCCAAACAGTCTGCTTTTTTCAGTCCCAGCTCTGGGAAGCTCTTCTCCATGATGGGTATAAGCTCCTCTGCCTTTCCTAGAAACAGGGAGTAGAAAAATGCTCCCTTTGTTCTTCGTCCCCCTCCTCCTTCCATTGAATTTGCAGCTGTGAAAAGAAATTGCATTTTTCCATTTAAATCTCCGAACCGTTCATGGGGCAAGACGGGCGTGGAAAGAGTGTTGAGGATTGTTGGGAGGGAGNTTCCTCCTCCTCCTCCTCCTCCTTCCATTGAATTTGCAGCTGTGAAAAGAAATTGCATTTTTCCATTTAAATCTCCGAACCGTTCATGGGTCAAGACGGGCGTGGAAAGAGTGTTGAGGATTGTTGGGAGGGAGTCCCAAGTTGATAATTAATGGGATGATCACGAGTTTACAAGTAAGAAATTTATTTTCAATGGTACGAGGCCTTGTGCTCAAAGTGGATAATATCATACCATTATGGAGAGTCGTGGTNGTAAGAAATTTATTTTCAATGGTACGAGGCCTTGTGCTCAAAGTGGATAATATCATATCATTATGGAGAGTCGTGGTTTCTAATATGGTATCAAAGTCTTACCTTAACTTAGCAATCTCAATAGCATCCTCAAATGTCGAACAAAGAGTGTACTACTNTCTAATATGGTATCAAAGTCTTACCTTAACTTAGCCATCTCAATAGCATCCTCAAATGTCGAACAAAGAGTGTACTACTTTGTTCGAGGGATCCATAGGCCCTAGAGAGGAGTCCCACATCTACTAATTAAAGGGTTGATAATGAGTTTATAAGTAAGGAATACATCCTCATTGGTTAAAGCCTTCCGACGAAACCAAAAGCAAAGCNGGAGAGGAGTCCCACATCTACTAATTAAAGGGTTGATCATGAGTTTATAAGTAAGGAATATCCTCATTGGTTAAAGCCTTCCGACGAAACCAAAAGCAAAGCCATTAGAGCTTGTGCTTAGAGTGGACAATATTAGTAGAGAGAGCCGTGGTTTTTAACATGGTATTAAAACTATTCCCTTAACTTAGTTATGTCAATAGAATCCTCAAATGTCGAATAAAGAAGTTGTGAGCCTCGAAGGTGTAGTCAAAAGTGACTAAGTGTCGAACAAAGGGTGTATTTTGTTCGAGGGCTCCATAGACTCTAAAGAGGAGTCCCACATCTACTAATCAAGGGGTTGATCATGGGTGTATAAGTAAGAAATACATCTCCATTGGTACCTCCAGAGGATATTTTTATGCTCAAAGTAGACAATATCATACGATTGTACAGCGTCGTGGTTACTAAAAAAGAAAAGTATTAGAATCAAACCTGAGACTATGACGCCAATGAACAATCTTTCATCAATCACGGGAGCAACGAACTGCCACCGATGAACCAAGTCGGTAGCGTTTTGGTCCAAACTTCTATAAGCGGCGAAGGACGTAACAGTAGGAGGCACCGGAACCAACTTCAACTTCCATGCCAAAACAATCCCAAAGCTGCCTCCGCCGCCGCCTCTAATGGCCCAAAACAAATCCTCTCCCATAGAATCTCTATCAAGAAGCCTCCCATTAGCGTCCACAAGTAGAGCATCCACCACATTGTCCGCACCAAGCCCATATTTTCTAACCATCATCCCATACCCACCGCCGCTGAGGAACCCACCAATACCCACAGTCGGCTGCACTCCGCCGGGGAAACCAAAAGCAGAGCTTTTTAGGCCAAGTTTGTAATACACCTCACCTTGGGTCGCCCCAGATTGAACCCACGCAGTGTTGTTTTCAATGTCCACCGTCACTGAATTAAGATTGACCAAATCAATCACCACGAATGTGACATTGGCAACGTAAGAAAGACCCTCGAAGTCATGGCCGCCGCTGCGGACTCGGATGCGGAGGTCGTGATTGTTGCAGCATATGACGGCTGCTTGGACTTGGGAAGGTTGCGATGGTTTGATTATGGCGATTGGCTTAGGGACATTGGGCCCTGAGAATCTGAGGTTTCGAATGGTGAAATTTAGAACAGAGGAGTAGGAGGATGAAGATTGAGTGTAAAGGAGGGTTGAATTTGAGGAATTGGAAGAAATACAGTGAAGAAAATCTTCAAGATTGCTCCCCCAACAACCCCATAATAGAAGTGATACAAGAACAGAGATGAAATTAACATAGTTCCTACCAATTTCCATCTCTCCGTTCCGTTCTACCGTTCTACCTCGTTGCACGTCGGCACCTCTCATGCTTTATAAAGAAATAGCATTAAATTTAAGACGGGTTTTTGAACAATCAAAGTTTGTTTGATAATACACGGCACCTGCGCGTGCATGTTGCAAAACTGACTTGCTTCTACACTCAGTCAAATCATTTAGTTCGACCTTGCCTTTACTTGGGATTAAGGTTTCTATCTTAAGTCTTGGGATGTCGTCGGTCATCACAAGTCACTGGGTCATGCCATCGAGAACGGACCTATGTATCGCTCATTTCATTGAGACATCTCGAACATCCATCCATCCGGATTCTATTGAGGCATTGGCCCTCTTGTGCCCATGCCATGTCATTTACGAATACTGTACCGGATAGCGGGTGCATATATCAACCTCCGACACATAGGCTGGGGCACAATATTGGCATACCTGTGTCGCATAGTACTGTTCTTGAAAAACCCATTTCAAAGAAAGTCGACTGAGACACTCGTTTCAGCACACTCGCCCTCACTGTGACACGCATGTGACACAAGCTAACTCGCTTAGGCTATAAAGCCCAAGGGGTGGTGGAGCTCTGACACCGTGCCTCCACTGTACATTTTGAGTCATTTTCAAAATTGGTGGTCGGGATTTAATATTTGAAATAAATTATATGATATTGGTAGGTACCCTCTAACAATACCAACTACTTTGTTTTGTTAGTTTTTGGTTCTTAGTTGGGCTTTCTATTTGCTTCCCCGCAACCCCATTTGTGTTCATCTTTTTCTTCTAAAATTAACCTCTACAAACCACATTAGTGATCGTTTTTCTGTCATATATATATGAATCAAACATGAACATCAAACAAAACACAATTGATTCAACACATCTCTAATTCATTCTCCACTAATCTTCTTGAAAAATGGTTGTATCACCACCACCAAGCTCCATCAATGGCGGAATCTGCAGGGCAGAGCTGTCCTGTTTCATTCAACAAGTGGTAATGGGGCGGTGGTTTTCCCTCTTCGCCTCCTTCCTCATAATGTCCGGCGCCGGCGGAGTCTATTTATTCGCTTCTTACTCCAAAGACATCAAATCCACACTCAAATGCGACCAAACCACACTCAACAAAATCGGGTTTTACAAAGATCTCGGATCCAACGTCGGCGTCATTGCCGGCTTGCTAGCCGAAGTAGCACCCCCCTGGTTCGTTATCCTCATCGGCGCCGCCCTTAACTTCGTCGGATATTTCAAAATATGGCAAGCCGTCACCGGAAAAATTATCCGTCCGACGGTGGAGTTTTTCTGCTTTTACATTATGGTCGGAGCAAACTCCCAGAATTTCGCCAACACAGGTAATAATCTAAACAAATCTAACCATTAGAGCTTAAAATCGAAACCCCTTAACCAAATTAACATGGGTTTTTCCTGTTCGATCATTAACAGTCGTCCTGGTGTCGTGTGTCAAGAATTTCCCTGAACGGCGAGGCGTCATGTTGGGGCTTCTAAAGGGGTTCGTCGGCTTAAGTGGCGCTATCATGACACAAATTTACGGCGCCATTTATGATCATGATACCAAATCTCTGATTCTTCTACTCGCCTGGTTCCCCTCTTTGATTTCCATCGTTTTTGTTAAAACAATCAGGGAAATGAGAGCCGTCAAACACCCAAATGAATTCAGAGTGTTTGTACAGTTTCTTTGCGTCACCGTCATTTTGGCTCTGTTTCTCACCGCCCTGATTTTTGTTCAGAAAAAAGTTCCATTCAACCAAACTGCACACATTACCATCGTCGCCGCAATCTTTGCGTTGCTTCTTGTTCCATTGTTGATCGCCATTAGAGAAGAGATTATCATGTGGAATCTCAATAAAAGTACTGTCGGGAATCGTTTCACAAGAATCAGAATCGACAACCACCAATCGGCTCCATCATGCTCTGCTTCTTGTTCTTCCTCCTCTGTTTTAGAACAACCAAAACAGAGCAATTCCTGTTTCGCCAACATCTTCAACAAACCCAAAAGAGGAGAAGACTTCACAATTCCTCAAGCGATTTTCAGCGTCGACATGTTGATTTTACTCACCACCATGTTGATCGGCGTCGGCGCAAATTTAACTGCCATCGACAATCTCGGCCAAATCGGAGAATCCCTGAATTACCCACCGGAAACAATCAACTCCTTCATCTCTCTGGTCAGTATTTTCAACTTCACCGGCAGAATCTTTTCTGGGTTCGTCTCAGAAATCTTGCTGGAAAAGTTCAAATTCCCCCGGCCGATGATGCTAACACTCATCCTCTTGGTTTCCTGCGTTGGCTACCTCATCGTGGCCTTCCCCTTCAACAATTCCCTCTGTATTGCGTCGATCATAATTGGGTTTTCATTGGGTTCTCAAGTTCCGTTGCATTTCGCGATGATCTCAGAATTTTTCGGGCTGAAACATTACTCGACGTTGTTCAATTTCGGGCAATTGTCATGTCCGATTGGGTCTTACATTCTGAACGTGATGGTGATCGGAAAGCTGTACGACGAGATGGCGATGACGGGGAGTAATGCAAGCGAGTTTCATTGCGAGGGGAGCAAATGCTTTGAACAATCCTTCACGATTCTGGCCGGATTGACGTTCGTTGTGGCCATGGTGTCACTGGTTTTGGTTCGGAGGACGGCGGAGTTTTACAGAGGAGATATATACCAGAAGTTCAGAGAAGATATGGATTCTTTGAAGACAGAAATGGAGTTTTATCCATTGGAATCGAAGAGGATGAAGATTGGGAATTTAACTTTTGATAAACGTGAAATCAATTTCAAGAAATGATCGCATCGTATGTAACAAATCATTGGGGTGTAAAATTTAAGAACATGTTACATGGTTTAGAACAAATTCTTTGCATTTAAATTTTTATTTTTTTTTGGTGTAAGCAACTCACAAATTCTTTCTATCTATTCGAATTTTTTTATTTGTTAAATTGGTGACTCGAGCAACTTGAATAGAGTTCACAATCCAACTCAATCCAAACTTCTATTCTCCCCTTCCGGTCGTATAGATTTCTAATGTTTGTCTCAACTTGTATACATTTGTTTTTGTGTCTTCCTTTATGAATCTGGTTGTGTTACATAGATTTCTTCTTGTAAATCTTCATCAAACTGATAAAATTTTTCGTTTGGCAAGTCAACCATATCCCATGTTCCATTTTTTCTCGACTGCATCTCTTCTACCATGGCTTTCTTCCACTCTTCTTTTTCAGCTGCTTCTTCATAACTCATAGGGTCTGAAACAGAGCAAATGACATGATGTATATATGTTAGCGAAAGATTTATAATTCTTTGGAGGTGTCTCATCCGAAAATTCTTCAAGAGAAGAGTTGTTATTTAGTGATGCTGAAGATGATGAATTTGACAGATTTTGTGTTGCAAGCCCTGGGAGATGCACTGTAATGGAGGCACTAGGAAATTTTTTTTATTGGTTAAATTGGTGACTCGAGCAACTTGAATAGAGTTCACAGTCCGACTCAATCCAACCTTCTATTCTCAAGTTCGTGGTAATATTATTAATGTTTGTAATTATTAATGTTCGTGATAATCTTAAAAGTAGGGTTTGGATTATAACTATATTTTCGGGTTTACCGCAAAAATGTCAAACTTGCAAATTGACCTAAATTTGTTAGTGTTACTTTTTTTTTTTTTTTTTTTTTGNTCTATGGGAAGTTTAACATTGAAAATATTAGATTAAACGAACGTTTTCATGGAAGTAATCTCGGAAATGATCTAGAAATAGGACTTTACTTTTATGCGTTGATATATGACAAGAACCTTTAGAGTCGATCGAGTTAGATGCTTTAATTACTTAAGTTCAAATTAGCGAGACATATATTGAAATGACTATGCTCGAACTTCGTACTCAAAAAAATCTACAAATATCATAGACTTTTTGTACAATGCTACATATACGAACCGAACCGTTTGGAGACTTTGCTCTAAAGTTACCAAATAAGGGAAAATCAATGAATCTAGGANGAACCGAACCGTTTGGAGACTATGCTCTAAAGTTACCAAATAAGGGAAAATCAATGAATCTAGGAATTTCCAAACATAGTTGAAGACAAGAAGGATAAGGGAACTGTGTGGTACCCATCAGCCCATCAGCATAGCCATCAGAAGAAAAGACGTATACGTATATATATATATATAGANAGCCCAGCCATCAGAAGAAAAGACGTATACATATCTATATAT
Organism: Cucurbita pepo subsp. pepo; assembly: GCF_002806865.2. Taxonomy (NCBI): domain Eukaryota; kingdom Viridiplantae; phylum Streptophyta; class Magnoliopsida; order Cucurbitales; family Cucurbitaceae; genus Cucurbita; species Cucurbita pepo. The sequence continues at coordinate 11,602,167 of NC_036639.1, read as the reverse complement.
AGGCTGTGTCACAATCGCACTTTTATAGATCGTTTGTAAGTTATTGTACGGCACTCACTCTTTCCACTGAGTGAGTCAGCCAACTTGAAATCATATCACTTTCAGCCTAACGACATATACCAAGCTTCTGGTCCCGATTTAAGAATAAAGTTTTAGAACACGGTAGCAGAGATTTTAAAAATAGAGTTTGAAAACAAGAATTGAAAAAATATTTGAAAGTGGTTATATGGTTATAAGCAAAAAAAAAAAAAAAAAAAAAAANACGGTAGCAGAGATTTTAAAAATAGAGTTTGAAAACAAGATTTGAAAAAATATTTGAAAGTCGTTATATGGTTATAAGCAAAAAAAAAAAAAAAAGAAACATCATAGCTTGAACATCATATAACATAGGTACGGAAGAATTGTCAACTAGCCACGTCCGCCTATAATATATTATGAGGCGATTCAGGTGCCTAGACGTGATTTCAGTGAACCGTCCTACAAAATCTAGGTGGGAGGAGTTGATGACTAGTCGAATCCTCATATACTACATTTTGAGACATTTTAGGTTTATCCGGCGTAGACATGGTTATGTCGAGACACACATTTAGAAAATACAAGACAAGAGTTTTGACATGTGGTCATGGTCAACACGCCTTAGACAAGCATAACCGTGACACATTGCAAATTTGATCTCTATTGTCGGGTAGCCGTTTGTCCATGGGGGCATCCACGTCAGCAGTAGGGTACAGTTGGCCTATTTTAAGTGCCTCTCACAGACTGTCCTCTTTGGCTGTTCCTACCCGTCTGTTATTTATTTTATTTATTTATCATTATTTAAAATTTTGACATTTTGTGCTCTATTCCTTTTTCCTTCACAATAATTCAAACTTTATTAAATTAACGTTTATTGGCTTCATTCAATCAATACAATAATATGATTCCTTCATAATTTAATTCCTCTCCCTTTTTATAAAAATAAAATAAAATAATTAATCATTTCCATTTAGTTGGATAATTAATTTCCTATTTATTAACAAAATAATAATAATTTGGTCTACTCTCTTATTTCTACATTATTTATTTATGTATTAAACATCATTTTATTTTACACCAACGAGTAATAATAATATTGACTTAAATTACATGAATTAAGTTGAAATTTTTTTTTGAATCAACTCGACGCTGTGTTGGTTAAATTGGTGTCTTAAACAACTTGAATAGAGTTTACAACTCAATTTAACCCCAATTGAATTGGGTTGTCCGAGTTGTTTTATTAATTATTTAAAAAAATATTTCTTAAAAATAAAGCTGAGTTAGTTTATAATCTTATTTTCTAGTTGGTCAGATTACCCGAGTTTTTTTAAAATTTAATTCAATTTAATTTTTATAATTTGGATTCGGATTTAAATCTCAAACCAACTATTTCTCTTTACACTCACTAATTTACTCGTCCATTTTTAAGTACACCCACCGAGACAACTCTGCCACGTGTCCCCACCGCCCAACTAGTACTGTCCAGCCGTACTCGTGAAACCAAAAAAAAGGAAAATCCTCTTTTACCTCGAACGAAAGAAGTCCATCTGGCATCCTACGTGTCGTTCTTCAACTGGTTTGGAAGTCTTGAACTCCTAAAAGACCTATCCAACTTCTTTGCCAGGTTTCTAATGACTTGCCACGTGGCGTCCTGTGGTTGGATAGGATTGTGGAATAGTAAGGCCTGCCGATTTTTGGGGTTCCGGAGGTTGTTCTGGATGGTGGAGAGGTTGGTCGCCGCCACACGTTCAAGAATTCTCCCCAATTTTCCGACGTCTCTCTCCGCCACAGTCAACGATATTCCCGGCCAGTCCACGGCATCGGGGAACGGCAACCGGATACCATCAGCTATAATGACCGGCACGCAACCAAGTGCAACCGACTCAACCAATCTCGGACTCCACGGGGCCCACCCTAGAGGACATAAACAAAAAACCGACCGGCTTATTTCCGAACGGTAACCGGCAAACCTCTGTCTTTTGATATAAAACCGCCGGTGCCGGTGAAATTTCTTCCAAATCAAAGTCCGAACCCGCCTGAAGAAAAGTCAACGCCGCCACCCCAATTGAAATTAAAAAAAAAAAAAAAAAACCCAATAATAATAATAATAAAGACTTGATCTTTTCAAAATTGCCTTACTTGCCATAGAATCGGCCACCGAAGTTCTTGGGGTTGACCTCCATTTTTCCCCTGAAAAACGCGAATATGTCTCTCCGACGGCCGTGGACGACGGATTCTTCCACAGATTCCGGTGGAATATAAGGCGGAATAAGAATATTCTCAACATCCTGACATGGGTGCTTATATTTGACTCCAAAAGTCTGCAAAATGATCGAATTCTTCAAGAATTGCGGTATCCCATCTGCCATAGCCTCATGCTCCTTCAATAACCCAACAAAATTCAATTTTAAACAAATTAAATTTTTAAAAAATTCCTCAAAATTCCGTCTTACCATGGCGTGGAAACAAGCGCCATAGTCATGTGAAGCGACAAAGATATGGTCGGCGCCGCCGCTCCGATTCCAAAACGGAAATTCACGAGAGATAGCCGCCACGGCGGAGGCCAAAAGAGGGCGAGCATGAGCAATAGCCGGCAACCCATTAACGGAGCTAAAATTACACGAAACATAAACAGGAACGAAGAAGAAATCCGCCTCATAAGGGTCCATACACCGAACCCTGCTCGTCAACAGGGCTCTATGAATGGCCACCTCGGAGGCAAACAAATGGCCGCCGCACCGGCCGTCGGAAAGCCAATCGGCGTTGAACTCCGGCGGCAAATCATAGACAAATAGTTTGAAATCATTGGGTTCGGATTGGACGAGAGCTTTAGAGACAAAGGCGTTGGAATTAGAGACATAATGATGATGATGGATCAAACCCAGATTGGGATTATGGGTTAGGAGAAAAAAAGTGAAGAAATAGAAGGAAAAAGAAGCGGAAAGAAAGAATTTGAAGTAAAAAGTGGTGTTTTTTCTTTGATTTGTGGTCAAGAAGGGATTTTTCTTTGATGTTCTTGAAATTTCGACCATCTTAGGAAGAACAATGAGGAGATAGGTAGATATTGATTCACATGATAAGATAAGAGTTGTGGAGTTTTGGGATTGAATGTTTGGTGGATGATGCGTAGAAGCTAAGGAAGAGAGGGATTTGAAGAACAGATTAAGCAATGCCTAAAACAAGAAAAAATTTGATGGGTTTTTGGTTCTTTTGGGATTGTGAGGATTGGTTGTGTTTGTGAAAGCCCAAAACACCCATGAATTATTAAACAATTGATGATGGGAGAGGAAATGACTCCTCAGATCTATCTATCTATTGTGTTTTAGATTTGACTATTATGCGAAAAGACTAAACTACCCTCCCTTAGAATCATACAACAAGTCTTCTCGATTCGTATGTCAATCTCGCTATCTGTCCTTCACAATTACAATCGGCAGTTGTGTGTCTCTTAGTGATCTACACACCGTCGTCATCATTTGCATACTGCTCGGCGAACACTGTTTCGCTCTTCAGTATCACTAATCCTAGTTTTTTCTTTCTTTCTCGAACTTTTGTCTCCGCCAACTTGTCTCTCTTTGCACTCTCACTCATGTTTAGCCAATAAGAATGTCGTCGTCATCATCACTTGTCGACGTCAATCGTTGGTCTTAGATACGGCTTAGATTTCTAACTCATGATCACATTGTCATAGTTTTTTCTTTTTGTTGAAGAGCGAGCTACTGTTGCCGCTAGAGTCTAAATCAACTTTTCTTGCGAGATGAAAGGTAGGGTGTAATGTTGATATTACGGTCACGTAGGTCGTGATTATTCCTATTGCTATCAACTATGGTATTTATTTCGATTAACAAAACCATAGATCGATATTTCTTTCCATTATAGGATTATCAATTGTTTAGCATTAATTAAGGTGTTAATACGACAAGATCATACATAACCAAACCACTATAAATAAACAAAAACTCATAAAAGCTTAAATATTAATTTAATGTTAGTTGACTTTTACCTTTTTGCCAAAATCATATGCATCAGCCACGTTCTTCGTCTTCAAATAAATCAATTAAAAAATAAATCAAGTTTGTTAGTGTCCATGATTCGTAGGTTTTGTTGTATCAGCTAACCTAAGTAATGTTCTTGATGATGCCCACTAAATTCTTGGGCTGGGCTTTATGTCTTGGGCTAGGCTTATTGGGCCGGGCTTTAAGTCTTGGGCTTTGTACGGGTTAGGTTGGCTTGGGCTTTGTTAATTCAATTTTTTTTAAAAGAAAAAAAAATTAACTTTTTATTTTCTTTTTAAAAAATATATTAACATTTTTTATTTTTAAAATTAAAATTAAAATTAAAGGGATAATTTTACAACCTAATTATGCCCCTACCTCTTTATCCGTTAAAATCTTATCCAAACAAACAAATTGGACAGCAGACAAAACGACACCGTTTTTGTTCCTAACGGATTACGTAAAGAGAAGGGAACAAGAAACCTCTCCCGTTCCGTAACGGAAAAAGAACTGCATTGGAGTGGGACCCACACAAGATGACGTGGAGTATTCTTCCCTCGTGCCTGGCGTGAAGGGGAGAGTGGGGCTCACAGGGATGGAGAGAAAAACACGTGGCGAAAAGGAAGAGCAAATAGTAAATTAATAATAAAAAGATGCGTTGCTTGAGGAGGGAGGAGAAAGAGGGAAGGATCCAGTGCGGAGGGGTGCAGGGGAGTGTTAAGGTACACACATACCTCGTAAAACGAAATATTCGTGATGCCACGTAATAGGTGGGTGAGGTGGCAGAGGCTCCTAGTGGTTTGTCTGTATTGTAACCCTAAGCATGGTGGACATGTGGGGCCCCATCCCTCTCCCCTTCCACCGACCATTCGGTTCATCCAGACACTGGTTTCCCCTACGCCTCGTTCTTCCCGCCCACCATATTTTCCTTATCCTAAGCTTTCAAATAAATATTATACATTATTATAATTATTATTATTATTATTATTATTATACTATAAAGTTTTGAACTTTATAGTTAATAATTCACATTAAGTATGTTAATTATGAATCATATAATAGGAAGTGACAAGTAAGGTAAGTACAAATAAGTACAGTGAAGCAAGTTTTATTATATTAATTTTGGATAAAAATCGCTAATACTTTAAAATTTTGTAGAGATATTTCAAAAATACTTTTAAATTCTTAAAAGTTTTATTAAAAACTTCGAATAAAAACGTCTTTAATCTTTTTAAAAACTTCAAAGACACTTTTAATTTGTTTACAAAAAGATTAAAAAAAATATATATTTACGGTTAGTATTATGTTTAAAAAATATTTATAAACTTGCAGACATGTTTGAAGATAAGTTATGACGTGTAGATGAGTGGTTTTCATCTCAATATTGATCGTAAATTTTCTTTTTTTACCTTTTTATAAAAGTAAAATGATGAATATTTTTTTAAAATAGTATATTAAAAAAAATTTTGAAAAATTATTAAAAGTTGGAGAATATTTTTTTAAATAAAATATTATCAATTTTCATCCAAAATTAACGGTAAATATATTATTTAAAAAAATTTAAAGATTTTTTTTTTATTAATTTAGCATATAATTTAATTGCCTTTTAAAAAATCATAAAAGTATGCTATTTAATGGTCTCGATACTCATTTGTCCAACAACATCACCACTCGGTTTAAACTAGTTTTAAAAGTGAAGACTATCTCTACGTACCAATACAGAGATCATTCAACCTAATATAACTTAAAATCCAACACGCTCCACTTTAAAATTCTTATGACCGAGCATCAAAAAAATAAAATAAAATAAAATAATGTCTCTCGTATTTGCACATTTCCCCATCATTTTACCCTCTCTTCTTCCTTTCACTTTTTTTTCCTATGTCTCTCTCTCTCTATGTTTGTGTTTTGTTTGACTAAGAAATTCGTTGACCAGTCAACTGTGCTATTGGGTGGGCCCCACTTCCAACTCTCTTTTTCCTTCTCCGGCCCCCACCACATCCTATCCAACTCCAACACCTCCAATTCCCCTTTTTCTTTATTTATTTCATCTATTTTTAAATTTTACACCTTTTTTAATTTATATTTAAAAAAATAAAAAATAAACCAAATAATATTTATAACCTAAAGTCTCAAAATAATAAAAACATTTTTTCTCATGTAATAACTCGATTTAATTATGCTTACATCGAAAAATAGTAACTTTATTGTTAATTTCAAACTAGAAAATAAAAACAAGACAAAACCAATAATGATTGAAATGAAGAAACCTAGTACAGTTAATTATTCAAAGATTCCATCCATGTTCCTTAATCAAATCATATAATAAAATGATTATTGATTCATATAGATATTATAAAATGGAGAATTAAAGTAATGATATTAATTAAATGCTAGGGATTCATATGGTAATCATAACTAAGATCTATCATCATTGCTTGTGTTATTTGGTGATGAGATTAAGAAAATCTAAATAAATTTTTTCAAAAATCCCCTTTGATTTTCCCGCTTACAAATTCCGACATTCTTGGTCGTATATTGTAAAGTTTACAACTCCCATAAACTAAATCATTATGTTTCGTAGTTTATGATTTTGATTAAACTATCATGGAAAACCCTACCCGACCTCGTTTCGATTCTTTTATCGTTTAGTTCGTGGGTTAGGTTTATATCGTCTTATTTATGTTCAAAACGCTCGAGGGATCATTTGATTTGAATTAGTTACTAAAATTAAGCTATTATTGTGAGATCCCACATCAATTGAATAGAGGAACGAGTGCCAGCGAGAACGTTGGCCCTGAAGAGTGGTGGATTATGAGATTTGATATCGATTAGAGAGAATAACGAAATATTACTTATAAGGGTGTGGAAACCTCTCCCTAAGAGACGCGTTTTAAAAATCTTGAGGGAAAGCCTAAAATGGACAATATATGCTAGTAGTGGGTTTGGGCCGTTACAATTATGTAGAACATATTAAACTCACTTTTAACATGTTTACCAAACATTAGGGTTAGGTTATTCAACCAAAGATTCTCGAGTTTATTCTCTTATAAATTAAAAGATTTTTTAAATATTCCAGATTTGAATTATTCTTAAGCGATCTAATTCAATTATGAGAGTTTCTTATACAAGAGATTCACTGTAACAGCCTAAACTCACCGCTAGCAAATATTGTTCTTTTTGGACTTTTTTTCCAAGCTTCTCCGCAAGATTTTATAACACGGCTACTAAGATGAGGTTTCCACAGCCTTATAAAGAATGTTTTATTCTCCTCTCTGATTGATGTGGGATCTCACATACACCTTTTACGAATTAGGGTTTGTGGAAATATATGTTTTCGAGAAAATTCGGAAATATAATAAGGCATGCATATATATAATTAAAAAAACGTAAAGAGATGAAGAAGAATATATTCTTGTAGACAACTAGCTTTATGATCTTATCTATTAGGGAAAGGATATTCTAGAGAGTAGCTCTTCATCTCTTCATCTCGTGTTGTAATTAGCCAAGAAAACAGTGTAAATTAAGTCGGGTATATAGAATTTAGAAGTTATATGGTGTAAAGATTTGTGGGTTTATGCAGGCATGCTAGGAGTTGGTACTTTTTTGGGTACCTTTGGTTCATTTTTTTAGTGTAGAAATGGTACAAAGCCCCACCATATGACTCCATGTGTAGAATAATATTGGTAAAAGGAAATTGTGAGTATGACAACTCAATCAAACTTGTTGGAATTTGGGGAGCCCCTCCCCATAACTAAAGCGTTTCGTTCTTAGTTCAATTCTAGAAAGAACAACATTCGATAAAAATGGGTAACGTCTCGTACCCAGAATTCAGATCATACTGATATTCTCTCGCGGTATGACCACGTTACCTGATTGTATAAATAACCCATTACGTATCGCTGTAATGCGTCTATTATGAAGAAATTTTCACACCCTTATAAGAAATGCCTCGTTTCCCATTCTAACTGATGTGGAGGATTACACACTCTCGTTCGACTATAATATTGTTTCATTCATGTATCTCTCTTTTACACGGGCATGGTCAACACATAAGCTTTTTCATTTAAATTTATGAGATAAAAAGATCATTTTTTTACCACATAAGTGTCAAATTTAGATAAAATTAGAGATAGAAAGAGAGAGAATCTCCATTTTGGCAGAGAGAGAGAGAGATAGGGAGGGAGTTTGGCTGCTTTGTCTTTTAACCATACAACTTATCAAGAAGAGCCACGTCATCAATCCCAACCAACAAAAAAAAAACAAAAACAGAAAACAAACTATTTGATTTCGAACATGAATACAACAATAGTGTGGGACCCCACCGCCCTATGTTTCTCTCATAAAGAAACAAAATGGTCGACGAAACCAGAATGTTGAATGCTGACATGGCATGAGTGTGTGTGTGTGTTTTTTGCAACGTGGGACCCACAAGGCAGGGTTCATATGAAACCGTTGTTGAGACCAAAGAACTGACCATCACAGACATACATACAACAAGCCAACCCAACCCAACACAATCCCTGTCACCATTCTTCTCTCTCCTCTCCCTTCCTTTATATCTCCCCTTCTTCTCTCTTCTACTCATCCCTTTACTCTTTTCTTTCTCCTCCACCTTCATCAACTCAGCTCAGCTCAGCTATGGATCTCTCCGCCGCCGTCAACCACCAGGTAATTAACCATTCTCCGACATGGGTTGTCCTCAATTTTGTGTTATTCTCATTAATTTATGTCTAATTATTATTCCATAGGAAATTGAACAGCAACAACATTCAAAACCCTCACTAGACCAAACTAGAAAGCCAAGGCCACAACCAAAGCAAGCCTTGAAATGCCCAAGATGTGATTCACCCAACACCAAATTTTGCTACTACAACAACTACAGCCTCTCCCAACCCCGCTACTTTTGCAAATCCTGCCGCCGTTACTGGACTCAAGGCGGCACCCTCCGCAACGTCCCCGTCGGCGGCGGCTGTCGTAAAAACAAAAGATCCTTCTCCTCCGCTAACTCATCATCATTATCATCATCATCATCGAAAAAACCCCAAGATCATCCCTTTGCCGCCGCGGCGGTGGCTACCGTCTTACCTCATCTCTCCTATGACCACCAAGGGTTGGCATTTGCTAGGCTTCACAAAAACTCATGTGGGTCAGTTACTCCCACGTTCAATGACTTTGATTTCCCTACTTTGGGAATGCCAAACGGTGACGTTTTGAATGGGTTTCCGTATAATTCTCAAGGGATGTATTACGACAATAACAACAACAACATAGGTGGAATCGAAAGTGCGATAGATCAGATGAGATTACAGCCGTACGATCAAGATCATCATGCTACGACGACGGCGGTGACGGTGACGACCATGAAGCAAGAGGTGTACAACGCGGGTGACGAAAGTAAAATCGTTTGGGGTTATGCAAATAATAATGGAATTATGGATTCAAATATGATGATGGGTATGGATTTTGGGTTTAGTAATGCTTCTTCATGGCATGGCCTTCTCAATAGCCCACTAATGTGATACTCCCAAATATTATAGAATCATATCACCTTAGGGAAAAAAAAAAAAAAAAAAAAAGCGAAATTTTAGAATTAATTAAGTTTTGTATTGAAGTTGTTCATGCAACTAGTCGTCAATTTTCTCGAACTGAAATTTCATGTGTTTGTTTGTTTGTTGAGTCAGAGGTGTCGGTTTGGAGTATCAAATCTCTCTGTTTTGTTGACAGAAATGTCTGGTGGTTGGTGTTTGATTTCTCCATGCAAATCAGAACAAAGAAAAAAAAAATGTTTTAAATGTGAGTTTTTTTTTTGTTTTTTTTTTTTTGACAGTCTGTTGTTTAATTTTGTTTTTTTAATATTTGGAATTGAAATTTTGAAAAACGTTTATGGAAGGTGATGACTTGGATTAACTTAAAATTAATAAAGAGAATTACGTCGTGATTTTCATGGAAAATGAGAGCGGAATTCAGTGCATGTTTAGCGTAAATTGAAAGTTTCAATGAATGTGAACAATAAAAAGATAACGATAAAAAATCAAAAGTGAATGAATTTTTACTTCAACGTTTTTCAATTTTCACCTGTACTTTCATTTCGATTGGATTCGACTTCAGAAGTCTTAGATCAGTCCATCATCCAATTCTCGCTATAATTTTCATTAACTCATTCATTTTAATAATATCAAGTTTTTCTTATAGATATTTTAGACTGATTGAACTATACAAAAACCCGTACGTTGATTAAACGTAATAGATAAATTCTATTGTTGTTTTTCTTTGGGTTAATATCAATTTTGTATTAATTTGATGAAATAAAAAGTTTAATATAAAAAAGAATTAAATTATTATTTTAGTTCCTCAAAATGCATCATTTTTGGTCTTAATTAGTATTATTACATGAAAGAATTGATGTCTTATCATATTCTAAGCATCTACTTTATTCTTTGACATCACCATCAATAGGTGAGAGTAATAGGAAGATTTGGCATTTTTTTTAATACATGCACCGACGTCTCTGTACGTCATTGATTTAATAGTTTCGAAACTGCTAATACATGAATCTACTTGGGTTAGATTCGCACGATTTCAATTATGAAAGGAATGAATCTATTTATAAAAACGAGCTTTGCAATAGTGTTGTACCACACACATCTCGATTCTTTTTTTAATGTAACGAGTAGCTGAGTTTTGTGTGAGCATACCTCATAGACGTACCTTCGAATCTTGGAGTTTCTAACGAATGTATTGATGTTACATTGAGTTGAGACCAGGCTAGTCAATCTAATTCGGCTAACCAAAGTAGACGTTATTAGCCATAGATTACGTCTTTGGTATAATGGGCTTTGGTCAATGAGCTCGGACCGATTTTAGGTTGACTTTGTAGCCTCGAGCCGAACCGGAAGGCATTGGATTTTTTAAAATTATATATCTATCTATCTATATATATATATATATTGGGATTTAGAGACAAGCATGAGCAGCAACTTCAGGATGGATTTTGTTTTGGTGTGTCTCTCAACAGACAAAATCCAACGTAGGAGTCGGGAGGGAGAATTTGTCAGAGGACAAAAATCAATATATAATTTTTTAAGTAATTAAAACATTATATAATAATTAATAAATAAATATTACGATTAAAAAAAGAAAATGAGTAACTAACGTGATGATGTTACATGTGAAACAGTAGAATGTTGGGACATACAGGTGCTAAATCCTAATATGAATCCTAGACATGGGTCGTTAACTCAAAAACCTCTATCAAACCAACCTTAAATTGTATTGTTTGGTTCGAGTAGAGCTAAAGTTAATCGAAAACTAAGATAGGCTAGATCGGTTCAAAGATTGTGTTAAACTAAGCTCGAGCTAAATTGACGGTCACTTTACATTGTTGCCGAAATTTAAATAGGGTAGTGTTCTTGAGCTTCATATGATATCAAGATCAACAGTACATGAGTAACAAAACAAAATAAACTGCCCCACAAGCAGAGTTAGACATGCCAAGCCCTGGCCACGGCCCTGGCCCTGACCCTTTCATTTGTGTTGTTTCTTCCACAGCACCCCTATCTTTTTTAGCACATTCCCATGTTTCTTTTTCAGCAAATCATCATCTATTTCAGCACAACTCCTGTTCATTTTTCCTGCAGAATCCGAGTCGTAGCTGCTGTCCAACGACGCCGATCGGTCCATGAACTTGCCATTGTTTCCAGCAGAGAGCATTGCGGCTGCAGCCTCTGCAGCCTTCCTCCATTGGTCTGACTGCACCCTTAACCGTCTCAACTCCGTTTCTATTTCGACATTTGCAGCCTGTGCAGCCTCCAACTGTTCGGACACTCGAGCCGCCCTCTTGTTACTTTTTTCTGTCTCCTCCATCATAACGCCAAGTCTTGTGAGAGCCTCTTGTTCGACAGTCGTTGTGTCCTCAACTTCTGTAGTCCCATCGTTTGCTTTCGCTCGAATCATTATCCTTTTGTTTATATCGAGTTTTAGCGTATCGTTCTCATCCAAAACGCTACGGAATTGTCTATCCTTGTCAATGAGATTGGACTTCATCACTGCAAGATGATCCTTCAATTCCTTAATCTCTCTTTCGAGTTCATATTCTCTCTGGCTCGATAGATTCTTTTGAATTTTCGTGTGCAGCTGCTCGTTCTCCTCCGAGATAGCCTGCAATTCGGTCTCCTTATCCATCAAGTCGGCCTTTAACTCGTCGATATCGACCTTCGATTTTTTCAGCTCCTGCTCTAGATTAGACTCCCTAGAATTCATGTTGGTTTTAATCTGCTCAACTTGTTCATAAGCTGTTCTTATCTTGACTGCATTCTGAATTTGTTCTTCATGGTATTTTGTCTCAGCCATTTCCAAGGCAGATTTCAGCTGTTCTATCTCTGATTTGAGACAACAATGTTCATCAATATGGTCTCCCTGTTTCTCGTTTTCGACTGCTGGATTCGCAACGTCGGTTTTGAGTTTACTAACGAGTTCTTCTAACACGCTAATCCGTGCCTTTGATTCATCCAGCTGTGAAGCAATGGAATGGTACCCCTTCATTGCTTCCATACCGTCGTATCTAAGCTCCTCGACTCGCTTTTTGGCGTCTTCTAGTTGTGCTAGAGTTTCATTAGCAAGTAACCGAGCTTGAGCTTCGGATTCTCGACAACTTTCAAGCTCGTTTTTCATTCTTTCCACAACACAAAGAGCTTCTGCAAGGTGAATTCTCAAGCTATCAAGTTCGTTATTTTCGGAGTCCGTAAGCTTGATCTTTTTTGTTTTGGATTGAGCTACCATCTCAAGGTGGATCTTCAGCTGACGAATCTCATTCACTGCAGTAGCCAACGCAGCGTAGTCGAGTTTGTGCTGTTCTTGAATCGTCTCAAGCTCGGCTTGCCAAGCTCGATCTCGTTCGAGTGATATCTCTTGTAGTTCTATGACATGAGCTTCCTTGGAAGTAGATAGCTCAAGTACTTGTTCTTGTGACTCTTGAAGCTTTAAGGCCATGGCTTCTAGTTGATTCTTGGCCTCCTCGGCCTCTTGCTTGACTTCCTTCTTGCATGATTCAGATAAACATAACTGATCCTTCACTTTGGTTAGATTCTCTTGCAGCTGACAAACCTGAGATTCCAACTCGGAAATCTTGCTTGGACGTTTTTTCTGAAGTAGCAACGAGAAATAAAGTTCAAAAAATGTTTCGTTCCCCTCTCTAACCGATGTGGGATCTCACAATCCACCCCTCTTTGGAACCCAGCGTCTTTACTGGCACACCACCCCTTCGAAGCTCAGTGTCATCATTGGTACACCACCTGATGTCTGGCTCTGTTACCATTTGTAACAACCCAAGCCCACCACTAGCAGATATTGTCCTCTCTCGGGCTTCCCCTCTCAAGGTTTTTAAAATACGTTAGCTATAAGAGGTGTCCACACCCTTATAAACAATGTTTCGTTTCCCTCTCCAACTGACGTGAGAGCGATTACGATTTCTTATAAGAATCCAACTTCTATCAAGATTAATGGAGGTGCATGAAGCTCAACTTTGAACAAGAACCAAGAGGTACAAGTAATATTACCTCGCTTGCAGGGCTTCTAGGTGACTTTCGATCGACGACTTTCGGGCTTCGTTCTTTAATGGTTCGATTATTTGTTCGGGATGAGGAAGCAGAATCACATTCCAGAGAAGCGGGACGAAGTTTCCGAGCAACTCGTGGAGAAACCTTTTGAGGTGGTTCTGAGAAGGAATTCCTGTTGAGGAAAGAAATTGTTTGATTGCCTATGATTTGCATGGTCTACAAACTCATAAAAGACTGTTGGATTCAAATAAATGGCTAACAAGTAAGTATATACAGATGATGTTATAAGATGAATAAAACACTAAATAACAGAACAAGAAGAACATTAATGACCAAACAAAACAAAAGGTTTGGAACCCGACCATGACTGTAATAACCCAAGCCTACCACTAGCCGTCATTGTCCTCTTTGAGATTTCCCTTCTAGGCTTCTCTTCAAGATTTTAAAATGCGTCTGCTAGGGAGAGGTTTCCACACCCTTATAAAGAATGTTTCGTTCTCCTCTCCAACCGAAGTGAGATCTCACAATCCACCCCCTTTTGGGCCCAACGTCCTTTCTGGCATTCGTTACCCTCTCCAATCGATGTGGGATCTCACAATGACGGCCTATGATAGATTGATCAACGTCCGAAGAACACTCGACCGAAGGAATGAGTTACAAGGTGAATTGTCAGCCCCAACGTTAGAGGAACCGGCATTTTTGGGGACTAGCCCACTTGAGTCATAAGGTGAAATTGTCAGCCCCAACGTTAGAGGAATAGGCATTTTCGGGGACTAACCCACTTCACATCCCTTGCTTGATCAACATAAGACCGAAGGAATGAGTCACAAGGTGAAATTGTTAGCCCCAACGTCAGAGGAACAAACATTTTCAGGGACTAGCCCGCTTCACATCCCTTGCTTGATTGACGTCCGAAGAACACTCAACCAAAGGAACGAGTCACAAGGTGAAATTATCAGCCCCAACGTTAGAAGAACGAGCCTTTTCGGGGACTAGCCTGCTTCACATCCCTTGCTTGATCAACGTCCGAAGAACGCTCGACCAAAGGAACGAGTCACAAGGTGAATTGTCAGCCCCAACGTCGAAAGAACAAGCCTTTCCAGGGACTAGCCCACTTCACATCCCTTGCTTGATCAACGTCCAAAGAACGCTCAACCAAAGGAATGAGTCAAAAGGTGAATTGCCAGCCCCATTTTCAAGTAAGAAAAACTAATACAAGTAAAGAGCTCTAATCGTAAAGGGAAGAACAGCCAAGGAACATGCATGACATTACCTACATTCATATGAACTACTTCAATAATAGAGTCAAAAAAGCAAGTTGATGAAGGATTTGTTGAAACTTACCTTGATTTTGGGGTCTGCATCGCTACCCTTTTGAAAAGTAAGTGAATTAAAGCTTAAGCCTATACTATCCTCCTTCAATGCTTCCTGACCCACCAACCCTGCAACTCTGCAATAAAAAAACCACAACAATGAGCGAGTAGGAATCCAATGGGAGTGACCTTAAGGAAATAAATGCAGATCATGAACAGCTTGTGGTCCTTATCATCACATTTCAACCCAGAATGGGTAAAGAAATGAAACCATTAATTGCCACTTACCTTGTAATCAATGCGTATGTTCACACATTTCATACTAAATTTAAATGGAAAAGGTGTTCAAATCTGTAGTAAACAACTTATATGGTAATCTTTTCAGGATTCGAACTCACACGCGACCAAAGGAATAGGTTCAATCTATGACCGCTACCTACTTATCTTAGCAGTTAAACGGAGCTGAGCCAAACAATTGTAACGATCCAGATCCACCGCTAGTGGCCTTTCTCTTTCGGACTTCCCCTCAAGGCTTTAAAACGCGTTTGCCAGGAGAAGGTTTCCACACCCTTATAAGTGGTGGTTTGTTCTCCTCCCCAACCAATGTGGGACATCACAACAACTGTCCTGTGAGAATAGTCGAGGTGTATCATACCTTTGTTGCCTGTGCTATGCTGGTTTGGATGCGAGAGGGTTTTGCACTGTTTCCAGATATTATCCTCTTCTCTAGGGTTTTAAAACGCGTCTATCAAGGAGAAGTTTTCACACTTTTATAAGAAATCTTTCGTTCCCCTCTCTAACGAACTTGGATCTCAGAACAAGGTTTGAGAAAAATTGGAGTTAGAAACCAACAGGTTTAATTATGAATGTCAAGCTGTTCCTCCAGTTTGGCCGTGAAATAAGGGCAGTAGGTACAAAAAGTCTACTGTTTGGTTTTGACATTTAACACAAACAAGCCGACAAGAAACATCATCATAAAGGCTGTTAACTTTTTAATTACATCTAATGCTAAGAAATCATGATAAACCCAACTCAATGTTCCTAATAAGTCTCCAAAAAACCAAAGAATTCCATGGTTTTGGGAAAGTGGGGCTTCATTCAACATGCTCTGTACAAAAATTTCCCAGAAAACAAAGAGAAACAGCTGAAAACTCAAAGGGTCAAAGCAAAAGCCTGAGATCCACATACTCACGAGCTTCAAAGAAGCAAATCACTTTACAGAAACCCAGATGAACAAAGCCATATTGAAAAGAACTCATGAATGAGGTTGTGTTGAACTCTGTTTAGGTACAGAAAGAGGCAAAAAAACAAAATGGGTGTTGACAGGAAATGGATAAGAACAGTGGAACATTGAAACATTGAACCCAGAAGGCATACCTGGAAAGGGTGGTGGTGTTGGTGTTGTTGAATGTTGTCAGGCAGTGATAATGGATAAAGAAGAGCAGAAGAGCAGAGGTTGTTCTGGTTCGCCCGGATTTCGATGTCTTCTTTCTTCTTTCTATCCTTTGTTCTTTAAGCTTGGTTGTGTGGATTAGCAATATAGCGGCTTGTCGTTTCCGCCCAATAAATTCCAACTTCCACTCTTCCACTATGATATGCTGGTCAGCTCAAAATCAGGTTCCTTTCGCCTTCAAAAACAACCCTCAAATAGGACTCAACATAAATAGGTGTTTCGAGTTAGGTTGGGTTGGATTAGCCTTTTCGATTGGTTTGGGTTTATTTTTCTGAACCCGAACTGACTCGATTCGATTTCAAATTTATGAAACAAAACTTTCAGATTAACCCGATCCAAATAAAAACCTATAAAATATATTAAGAAGTTTAACATGAATGATGAGTTTACCACAATATTTTTTTTATTATTTTAGAAATTAACACGTGGACACAGAATTAGATACAACAACAAGATGTTATTTGTAACAAGTAGTTTTGTTGGTTGCTTAATTGGTCACATTTTATTCATGAAATAGGTTGGATTGATATTAGTTTGCATACAGCAAAATAATTTTATTAGATCTAATAAGTACCTTGTGTCAGAATTCAGAAATTCTATGCTCGAATTTTTAGTATTCTCTTATTTATTACCTGTGTCTACTATTTAGGCAGAATACCATCACCTATTCTTACTGAGAAACGGAAAGAAATGGAGGGGACTAAATAGGAACAAGAGGGATCCACCAATACTTCTCCTTCCCTTTTTTCGAAAGAAAAGGAGGATCCGGATAAAATTAATGAAACGGAAGAGATCCGAGTGATTTAAATATTAATGAAAAAAAATCCGTCAACCCAACCCAGCTTAAACATTAGCCAACGTGGACTGGAACTGACAGTTGGATTATGGGCCAAACGGTAAGAACGAGATGCAAAGAAAGCCCATGAAGCTTGAGGAAGTGAATGGCCCATTAACTCAAGTATGGGCCATAAAAAAAAGCCCAAATACAGCTTAAACATTGGGCCCCCGACTATGAATACGGGTGGTTCTATAAGAAAGAACGAACCAATAGCAGAGACCCATATTCATTTTCTCGTCCACCATGAGAGCCAGCAACCACTTGATCGGCCTTCTCAACTTCCTAACCTTCCTCCTCTCCCTCCCCATCATCGGCGGCGGCATCTGGCTCAGCAGCCGCGCCAACACCACCGACTGCCTCAAGTTCCTCCAGTGGCCTCTAATCGGCATCGGCGTCACCGTCATGATCGTCTCCCTCGCCGGCTTCGGCGGCGCCTGCTACCGCAACACCTTCCTAATGTGGTTCTACCTCTTCGTCATGTTCTTCGTCATCGGCGCCCTCGTCGGCTTCATCATCTTCGCCTACGCCGTCACCGAGCGGGGCTCCGGCCGCCCCCTCCCCAACCGCGCCTACTTCGATTACTATCTCCAGGACTATTCTGGGTGGCTCAGGGACCGGGTCGCCGATGACTCCTACTGGGCTAAGATTAGCTCCTGTGTTAGAGACTCCGGTTCATGCCGGAAAATTGTCAGAACCGTCAACGGTGTGCCGGAGACCGTTGATATGTTTTACCATAGACATCTCACTCCGGTCGAGGTACGTACACGTGGATTTTTCTTTTAATAAATATTTTAGAATATAATTTATTTATTTATTAATTAATATTTTAGATAATCAAACTGATTATATTTAATAATTTTGTTTAATGTACGTAATTTAAGGATAGTTTTGTTGCATGTGGAGTGTTATTATTAGTGATGGGCCGAAAGTCCCGGCCCACTAAGATCCCCCGGGCCCACCTTCTTTTATTAGTGATGGGTTAGATTGGTTACCCAAATTTATTAATAATTATTATTATTTATTTTCCATCGCTCTTCAAAATAATTTTTAATTAATTTTTCAAAATTTATATTTAAATTGAAGGGTAGGTTTGAAAATAAATAAATAAATGTTTTATGAATTAATATTTTTTTTATTTATAAAAATTTGAATAAATGACTCGAACTAACTCAACCCAGGAAAATTATGTTTGAATTGGGTTCATTATTTAACAAAGTTTGTTCGGGTTGAAAAAATTGACAATTTAAATAATTAGATTAGGTCTAAAAAAATGTATCGACCAACGTATTCGCACAAAATAATAGATAATGTAGAATATTTTAAACCATTTGAAGGGATTGGGAGAGCGTGTAAAGAGAATAATATAAAAGTATCATAAAACTTTATTATATTCCTTTTTTTTTTTTGTATTGCAAAAAAGTGCCTTTTTTTTCGTATGAATATTCTTATTTTATTTTATTTTTTCTTTTCTTTTTCCTTTGTTTCGTGCATGCATATTCATATGGTCGGTCGATTGTAGCTAGAAAACGATATTTTTAGAACAAATGAAATTAGAATCTTATCCATTGTAGAAAAAGAAACGTGGGACCAAATTCTAGAATTGTGGTATCGAACGAGATTGTTAGATCCTAATCATTGTGTTCTTGAGACACTTGTATTTTGAATGATATACTTTTAGTCTGTATTAGTAGATGATGATAGGCACGAACGTGATTATTGAACATAGTTTATTGACCCCTATCTTGTAATCTTTTAGATTATAAAAATAGAGTACCTTCCTCGGTAAGCTACAATGATATACTTGAAACGATAGAACAAAAGAAAAGTTGATAGCCAATGCAACATGGAGTTCTTCCAACAATTACAAATACGACTAACATTGGCTCGAGTCATGGATCGTTAAGTACTGACACGAGGTGTTTGAAAGACATCTATGGCGACACAAATAGAACCATAGCTAACGACACAACGAATAGACCCATGAACATATACAACGATCGAAATAGTTTATATGATGGTTTGATTTCTTGAAACATGATATCATACATTAACTTGGTTGCTATATGTGTGAAGTCTGGTTGCTGCAAGCCACCCACAGTTTGCGGATATGTATATGTGAACGAGACGGCGTGGGATGTGGGAGGAGGGGTGGTGGGCGGCGAGCCTGACTGTGGAAGGTGGAGCAATGACCAAGACCAACTTTGCTATGCTTGTGACTCTTGCAAGGCTGGGGTTCTAGCCAATCTCAAGAAGAGCTGGAGAAAGGTCTCGGTCGTCAACATCATCGTTTTGATTGTTCTCGTCATCTCTTATGTTATTGGCTATGCAACTTTTCGAAATAATCGTCGCATTGACAATAATGAACCTGCCAGTACTGCTCGCATGACCAAATCAAAACCGGGTTGGTTTAACGTTTGAGGAAGGATTTGTAAGACACAATAAAACGCTTGTGTTTGTATTTTCTTTTAATTTGACATGGGTACTAATTTAGAAAAATGATAGCATTAGAATATCACAACAATTTATGATTTTTCAATATATGCTAGCGGTGGATCTGGGTCGTTACAAATGGTATCATAGCCAGACACCGGATGATATGCTAGCCTTCTCGTTGTTCCCCGAAGGGGGTAGACACGAGGCGGTATGCCAGTAAGGACGCTGGGCCCTAGCTGTTCCCCGAAAGGGGTAGACACGAGGCGGTGTGCCAGTAAGGACATTGGGCCCTAAAGGGAGGTGGATTTGGGAGTGGTCCCACATCGATTGGAGGAAGGAAAGAGTGCCAGCAAGGACGCTGGGCCTCGAAGGGGGGTGGATTGTGATGTCCCACATTGGTTAGGGAGGAGAACAAGACACCCTCTGTAAGGGTGTGGAAACCTTCCCATAGTAGACGCATTTTAAAGCCTTGAGGGGAAGCCCGAGAGGGAAAGTCCAAAGAGGAAAATATCTGCTAGCGGTGGATCTGGGTCGTTGCATAACTCGAAAAACATCGACATTTTTTCATGACGATGAAAAAAATCATTAACTGTTACAAATAGTACTAGAGTCAAACACCGCTTGGTGTCCTAGCGAGGACGCTGGGCCTCCAAAGGGGTGGATTGTGGATTATAAACGAAATACTCATTCCAAGGGTGTGGAAACTTCTTTCTCACATATGATGACGATGACAATATCTGTTAGCGGTGGGCTCGAACTATTACAATTGAAACGTGAATATATTTGTTCTTCGTTCTTGTAGTTGCTTTGAATCTACATGACCGATCTTCAGCGTACCGACGTTATAAATAAAAATATAATAATAATTATTATTATTATGAATAATGAGGAATTAAAGGGTCACTATCTAAATTAATTATTATCATATACAATAAAAATGGTCAAGGAGTATTTTTAGAAAATACAATATTTTCCGTAGTATTTCTTTAATTACTTTTATAAAAATAATTTGATTAAAT
The DNA here is from genome assembly GCF_002806865.2 of Cucurbita pepo subsp. pepo. NCBI lineage: Eukaryota > Viridiplantae > Streptophyta > Magnoliopsida > Cucurbitales > Cucurbitaceae > Cucurbita > Cucurbita pepo. The sequence goes on along the minus strand of NC_036639.1, from coordinate 11,581,544 downwards.
TAGAGATAAATTGAAAAACCAAATTATATTTAAAACACTATTTATTATTTTTTTTAAAGAAAAAATGAAGAAAATAAACCCTCATCGCCGTCACAGTGGAGAAGAATCAGTACAAAGTGATATCGAGAGACCTAATTACTCGAAGCCTCCGACTGCACCGTTCTTCGGCGGAGGAAAATTCCAGTCGGGAAGCATTTCTCCGAGTACGAATGATCAACTGATGTTGAGTTTTCCATTAACTTTTTGCTATGGTTCGACTCTGTTTCGGCCGCGATCGGCAATTTCTCTTTCTTTGGTCTGTTTATAATTTCCGGCGAGCTGAAATCCAGGGAATTCCAGGCAACCATTGGATTTCAAATGTTACGAGCATCTTGCTATGATACTATCAACTTTCGTCCGCACAAGAATCTCAGCGAAAAGGAAAGGAAATTTGGCAACCGTGTTAATGCCTCTGAAGCACTGGGTTACTTTGCAGAATGTGCAGCTTGGGAGCGAAATTGACCAAGTATTCTCTCTGCTCTGCTCTTAATTCTTGTGCTAAAACAATTAATTTGTTTTTGGGTCTGCAAATTCATGCGCAGATTGTCAAAATAGGATTTGAAGATAACTTATATTTGAACAGTGCATTGGTTAATTTATACTCCAAGTGTAATGCCATTGTGGATGCAAAAAGGATCTTCGTTCATATGAAGACTCATGACCAAGTTTCTTGGACCTCTATAATATCTGGGCTATCCCAAAATGGGGCTGGGAGGGAAGCCATCTTGATGTTTAAGAATATGTTGGTAACTCAGGATAGACCCAACTGTTTTACTTATGCCACTGTTATTAGTTCATGCCCAAGTCTGAAGGATGAACTTCCGAATCATCTTACAACTTTGTTTCATGCTCATGTTATCAAACTTGGTTTTATTCTTTTTAGCAGTTTTGTAATTAGCTCCGCTATTGATTGTTACTCAAAACTAGGAAGAATAGAAGAAGCTGCCCTGCTCTTTTATGAGGCAAATGTGAAGGACAATGTCATATTTAATTCTATGATATCAGGGTTTTCTCAAAACTTGTATGGGGAAGAGGCATTAAAACTGTTTGTAGAGATGAGAGCTAGTAATTTGAGCCCAACTGATCATACATTAACTAGTGTTTTAAATGCTTGTGGGAGTCTAACAGTACTTGAACAAGGAAGGCAAGTGCATTCTCTAGTTACAAAAATGGGATCAGAGAATAATGTGTTTGTGGTCTGTTCTTTGTTAGATATGTACTCGAAATGTGGCAGTGTTGATGATGCATTTATCATATTCAATCAGACGGTTGAGAAGAACAGTGTGCTGTCGACTTCGATGATAATGGCGTTTGCTCAATGTGGTAGAGGCTCAGATGCCTTAAAGCTCTTTGAGAGTTTGTTGACTGAAGAAGGTTTCTTGCCTGATCATGTCTGTTTTACTGCAGTTTTAACTGCCTGTAACCATGCAGGATTACTAAATGAGGCAGTGGAATATTTCAATAAAATGGGCAGTGAATACAGATTAGATCCTCAAATTGATCATTATGCTTGTTTGATTGATCTCTATGCCAGAAATGGGCATGTAGGAAAAGCTAAGGAATTGATGGAGAAAATGCCTTATGAGTCTAATTACGTAATGTGGTGTTCCCTTTTAGGTGCTTGCAAAGTTCATGTAGTGGTCGAGCTCGGGAGGGAGGTAGCTTATCGACTCATCGAGATGGATCCAAGTAATGCTGCACCCTATGTAACTCTTGCTCATATCTATGCTAGAGCAGGTTTATGGACACAGTTGGCTGATATTAGAAAACAAATGCAACAAAAAAGGGTAAGGAAAAGTGCAGGGTGGAGCTGGATTGAGATAGATAAGAAAGCGCATGTCTTCTCAGTTGGTGATGCTACTCATCCTAAATCATGTGAGATTTATTCAAAACTTAACCAACTGGACTTGGATATGAGAGGACCTGAACATGCATCAAAAGCACTTGAATTTGTTGAGTTTTAATGCCGATGATGGAATGGAGTTCTTGTTTGAAGTTCTGATAGACTAGTTGGAAATGAAAATCTTGTTTTAAGATGAGAGATGAACCATCGTATTTGTTTAGTAGTGGAATTATTTTAGTAAGATGTATATGATAAATGAATGACTCAATCCATTTTCAGTTGAACTTGTTCTTCGATTTTATTGAGGGAATAGTATCTTGGGAACATGTTCAGTAATGAAGAATTTCTTAATCCTTGACAAGAGCGTGAAAGAATGATGTGAGATCCCACATCGGTTGGAGAAGAGAACGAAACATTTTTTTTTTATAAAGATGTGAAAACCTCTTCTTAGCAGATGCATTTTAAAAACCTCGAGGGAAAGTCTGAAAGGGAAAGTCCAAAGAGGACAATATCTGTTAGTGGTGGGCTTGAGTCGTTATAAATGGTATCAGAGCCAGACACGGGGTGATGTGCCAGCAAGGAGGTTGAGGAGGTTGAACCCCAAAAGGGGTAGACACGAGGTGGTATGACAGGAAGGACGCTGGCCCCAAAGGGGGTGGATTAGGGGGTCCCACATCAATTGGATAAGGGAACAAGTGCTAGCGAGGACGCTGAGCCCGAGTGAATTGTGAGATCGGGGAGGAGAACGAAACATTCTTTATAAGGGCGTAGAAACCTCTCCCTAGTAGACGCGTTTTAAAAAAGATGAAGCCCGAAAGGAAAAACTCGAAGAAGACAATATAGTAGTGGACTTGAGCGGTTATAGATTCAAAGCTTCAAGTTAAACATATACAAAAGCAAACTCTTTCACCCGAAAACTCCAAATTCAATTTTGTAAAATGCATAAAATCTCGATTCAATGATCTCAGCAATGATTCAATAAAAACATCATTATCAACATCAGATAATACCAGCCAAGATTCAGAACATACCAGATTCAGAACATACCAGTCCAATAAAAAGAACACCCATTAAATAATGTTAAAGAATGCTCGGACAACAAGAACATTGAAGAACTCAAAGAACATTCTTCATTATATGTGAAGATAGAAGCATATATTATCGAATATAATCTCATTTGCATTTTGAGTTAAGGGATTACAGCTGAAAAGAATCAAGCATGGTTCTCAAAACTTTCTCAGATGCCTGCCACTGTTTATCATTGGCGCTGGCCACAAATAACACAACCGTGCTTCCTTTCGCCGTTGCCTTAGCTAGATTGTGTGTACCCGTCAGAGCATAAGGAGTCTCGAGTGTGTATTTGTAATACTGCATCAACGAGATAAAAGAAGGTTATAATAAGTATTCACCATCACAGTGTCCTGCTGCTAAGAGTAAATGAACTATCTTCCCTATGTAATGTTACAAGTTAGGGGGATGCAAGGCACATGCAAGCTTCAGAGCTGCTATCGTCTAAGTGGAACCCTAGCTAGATAGTACAAATCAACTTTGCACTCTTATAAGAAATGTTTTCTTCTCCTTTCTAACCGATGTGGAATCTCACAATCCATCCCCCTTTAGGGGTCCAGCATCCTCGCTAGCATACCATCTAGTGTCTGGCTCTGACATCATTTGTAACAGCCCAAGCTCGCTGCTAGCAAATATTATCTGCTTTGCTATAGAGAGAGGTTTTAGAACAAAATATTATTGTTGTCAGTCTCACGGTTTTAAAACGTGTCTGCTAGAGAGAGGTTTCACACCCTTATAAGGAATGCTTTGTTCCACTCACCATTTGATGTAGAATCTCACCAGTACTTTATGGATGATATAAATTAACTCCATCACCCATATGGTTATGAAAAGCCATGTTAAAAGAAAAAAACATCAATTTGAGCTAGACTTTAAGACATTATTTTGATTAAAGAGTAGAATGGAGGCTAGGCAAAGACATAGCAATATTGTACTTTGAGGGAAAAGAAAAATAATGTACAAGACACGAGGATTATACCGTCTGATCACCAAGTTTCTCGACTGATGATTCGAGGAGCTCTTCGGGGTCGTATGTATTTCCAGTGACAAAAGGGCCAAGAGAAGCAATTACCTTCTCAGGGCTACCTATGTCTTCAATTGTAGCATTAGGCTTATTAGTCAAACGTATCAAAGGGGAAGCCACTACCTGGATTTTCCCTTGCTTGTCATCTTCAAATTTCACCTCTACCCAAGGTTCTGCACACTTGGGTTGACAGTAATTACCAGATAAAATGTTTGCTACACGAGTTTGTTTCCAAGTTGGGGGCAGAATGAACTGGTATGGCTGCACATTTCCTGCAAATAACTAAATCTCAAGTACCATTAGCCTATAAATCATTTCACAACTCAGTAGAGTGTGACAAGAAAGACAAGTACTTTGTCCATCCGTCCTAGATAGCATATGTGTTTTTTTTTTCCCTCTTGAGTTCAACAAAATGTGGGAGTTGGGCGGAGAGAATTTGAACTTCCAAATCTTTGATCGAGTTATATATCTTAATCAACTAAGCTATATTTTGACAAACTAGGTATCCTCGTGCCCAATTTTGATTGCATGAGCATGTCTTCTAATTATGATATACCGATGAATGTACAATTGAATTCAAGACATCATTGCTAGCAGCTCTGTGAACGGGAGATAAAAAAGTGGCAAGTTTCCTAAACAATAAAACTGAAGATTGGGTGGCACAACAACAGATAATTGGCATCTTTAGTTCACAGCCAGCCTGATCTCCAGAAGATGCAAAAAAGTACTGAAACTAATAATGTATGCCTTCTTTCGATTCCCTAACAACCTGTTGTTAGAAATTACGACTTTCTATAATGGTATGATATTATCCACTTTGAGCATAAGCTCTCATGGCTTTGCTTTTGGTTAGCCGATGTGGGACTCTCTCCCAACAATCCTCCCCTCGAACAACCATAGAGCCTCTCTTGAGGCCTATGGAGCTCTTGAACAATATCCCTTTAATTGAAGTTTGACTCCTTTCTCCAGAGCCTTCGAACAAAGAACACCCTTTGCTCGACACTTCAGTCACTTTTTTACTATATTTTCGAGGCTCACAACTTCTTTATTCGACGTTTGAGGATTCTACTGAGATGGCTAAGTTAAAGGTATGACTCTAATACCATGTTAGGAATTGCGACTCTCTATAATAGTACGATATTGTCCACTTTAAACATAAGCTCTAATGATTTTGTTTTTTGTTTCTCGAAAAAGTATCAATTTCAATTTCAAGAGAGATGTATTCCTTGCTCATAAATCTATGATCATCTCTTTATTAGCCGATAGGACTCCCTCCCAACAATCCTTTTGTATGGTTATGTAATTCTAATGGGACGATAAACAATCTACCAGAAAGAACAAAAGAAATAGAGAAATAAGTAACAATACCTGCACGAAGAGCCGGGGTGTCCCTAGGGGAAGCTTTGAAGAACACAAAAGAAGGGTCCGACTGTGAAGGAGGGAGGTACGAACCAACTTCGATCTCTTTCGACTGAGAAGGAAGTGGATGAACCGATTCGAAAAGAGNGTAACAGTTTTGGTCTTAGTGATATGGTGGGAGTAAGCTGGAGCAATAAAATGAAAGTGAAATGTTTTGTTTTGGTTCAAGAAACTCTTACTATGGTTTTTGATAAACATGCTTGTGTGCAATGTCCTAAGAGTCGGCATATTCATGAACATTCAGGTATAAGATTCTACCTCTCAAACAGGTAGCTGATAGACATATTCTGATGATTGTATATTATGGTGACAGATGGTGGCAACACTGGATTGAATATGTCAACCAAGACCAACCGGTTGGTGGTGCAAATGATGGATCCTCCTTAGCAGAAATTTACGATTCATTTGGTTCAAGCATGTTAAAAAGACCCGCTATTATTGATAACTCTGACCTAATTTACGATGCTGCATCAGAGGACTCTGGTATGGGCATTGAAATTCACGATACTCTTTTGGAAGGTCGTGATTATGTTCTGCTTCCGCAAGAAGTGTGGAACCAACTATACTTGTGGTGAGTCATTAGGAAAAAGGATTTTGGCCATTGAAAAGTAGATTTTTATAATAGTAAATGAATAACTCCTAGTCAAAGCAATGTGTCCATTCTAACAAACTAAGCTCTTAAACCTGGTCTTTCAGCTACAACATAGAATATCGCTTGTGGTTGATCAGTTCAGAAAAGGTTTTCGGTCATAGAAACATCGATTTCCTTTGTTTTGTTTTGTTTTTATTTCTTTAGCTTTGCTGAAGCCCTCAGCATGGATGGAGTAATTACTATAAAGTTGGGGACTGGGACTGGACTCTAATTCGAGGCTGTAAACTGTACAAGATCCCAAAAATAATCTAGACAAGTATTCTTATAGGAGAAAACTCTTGAGTTCCTCTCTTTCTAAGTCAGCCAAAGGATGGCCATTGATAAGTTAACCCATAGCACTCATTTGAGAAAACTCTTAAGCTCCTTTTTCGGTTGTAAATGATTGAACATCATAGCTGGATTTTGCTGAGAACTTCAAATTTTGATGGGCAAGTGTTCTGTGCATAGGTGGCCAGGTTCCAGACTCATAAAATAGTTGAAAGATATCTTGAAGACTTGGGAGTTAAAAAATAGCGGGATAAGGCAAAGAAGAAGACACACGGGAAAAAGTAGAATTACTCAACTTAGAGGAAGAGGAGAGAGTTTTATCGATGGTGGAAAGGGAGAAAAAGGGGTTGCTGAAACAGAAGTTCCTGGAGGTTTGTTATAGAGAAAAAATTATTTAGAAAATGAGTAAAATTTCTTGGTTAAAAGAGGGTATAAAATGAAAATATCTTTTTATAGAATGTTGGCAGCAAGGATAATTGTTGTCATTGCACTGTTGGCTGAGAATGTTGAAGGTTGGTGGAAGATTTAAAGGTAGAAGAGGAAACAGTGAGTTTCTTCAGAAAAAGCGTACTCCATAGATATTGTGGAGAGGTTTGTTCTGGAAGGAATAAATTGACAGTCTATTTTCCGAGACCGTGCCTTTTTCTTACCTTAGTATTCTCTTGGGAGGCAATCAAAGGAAAAAAAGTTTTGGGGAGACTTTGATGTATAATTTGTTAAGAAAATAACTAACTGTTGAGATTCTTTAATCTTGTCTTTTTTTATGGTTGGAAATCCACATGAATCATTTTATAAGTTAGTCAAAGCTTTTGGTTGCCTTTAGGTACGGCGGTGGTCCAACATTGGCACGGAAGGTCATTAGTGCAGGTCTTTCACAAACTGAATTGGCCGTTGAAGTATATCCCTTACGCCTTCAATTATTAGAGGTGCCAAAGGGTGACCGCTCCACAATGAGAATAAGCAAGAAGGTATTATGAGAACTTGTCATGGTATACCACTTTCCTAAGTACCTACCCTTGTTTCAGTTCTATTGAGACCTGTGATTCATTTTTTATCAGTTGGTTTTATTTAAAATTTCATATTTATTTGGCAGGAGACAATTGGTGAGCTTCACAGACGAGCTTGTGAAATTTTTGATCTTAACTTGGAACAAGTAATTTCATATGACCTTACAACATCCAGAGTTCAGTTTTTTAATGGTTGTTTCATTTAAATCCAACTATTCACTACTTTAACTAGGTATGCATTTGGGATTACTATGGCCACCGAAAACATGCTTTGATGAATGACATGGATAAAACTCTAGATGATGCAAACCTTCAGATGGATCAGGATGTAAGTCTATCCACCACAACTACTTTTCTTGGAAAATAAATTTTCTTTTCATTAAATTTTGATAGACAATTTGGAATAAACGTGATTTATATCTATTTTTGTCTTCATTTCACGGATTGGAACAGGATTCCCAATTTATTATTTTGTAATTAATGTTTTATTAATATTAGCTGACAATGATATTTTTAATGCACACTATAATAGAAATTTATATGTATATTTGTTTCAAATTAAATGACCCATGTTTACTTTATATTAAAAGCTTAAAATAATACTGAAATATAAAGTTATTTAATTAAAATTTTATTTTAAAGTAAATTTTACTTCTTCATAATGTTCTTGGCTCCTTACAAATTTTCCATGGGGAATCCGTATTCCCATTCCCGTCCTTGACCTTTCTCAATGAGGAGTATTTTTTTGGGGGGGGATGGGGATTGTTTTTGTTGGCTTCTGATCCCCCTCTTTGTCCCTACTTAGTTCTGAATTTTCATCCATACATTAGTCAAAATATTGATTAAGCTCAGTAAATTATTGTAAGTCAATTTGTTTAGTTAAATTTAGTTTTTCGATCAGAACCTTCTGAAACCTTTTCACTCTTTATTTTGGTTAGATCCTGGTGGAGATTATAAACCATGGAAATAATAATGCATCGGATGGATGTGCCAGTTACGTTCAGGACAATGGAACAGCCGACAAGGAAGCTACTTCTATTTCTTTAGAGCCTTCTAAGTCAAACTTAAACGTTGCAGGAGGTATGTCTAACAAAGGAATGTCTAAAACAGAAGTAGTGCAGAGTCAGAACCAGACTTCGTCAATCAGAGAGTTGGATAATGCATCTGGGCATACTGGTGTTAGTACGAGGGGATCTTCTTGTGGTTTAACAGGCCTTTTAAATCTTGGTAATACCTGTTTCATGAATAGTGCGATTCAATGCCTTGTTCACACACCTGAGTTTGCCCGATATTTTCGTGAGGATTATCATCAGGAGATTAACTGGCAGAATCCTTTGGGCATGGTTGTAAGTTTTTTGTGCATTTCAGATTCGTGAAACCTAGACTTACTTTGTTAATGAATCTTTCTTGATTACAATAGTTTTAAGCTTGCGAAGTTTAAATTCACTAATCACCATTCAGTTGTGTGATTCTTTTTCGGTACATTTCAAAAATAAAATTCCTGGAGCCATAGCTTTGAGTTTCCAACTCCTTCCCTTCTTACTTTGTTCATATGCTATAAATATAAGACTTTATGCGAATTCCCATAAAAAGTAAAATCTTATCTTATCTTACAAAGTTCCTCACGAGCAATGGAAAAGCAACTATGGTTTCTTGCAGTGTTTAGAGGTACCTAGCACAGGATGTCTCACCCTGCAAGGTGAGGCACTTTTGCTAAGGACATCAGAGGGTGTGGAATCTCCTATCTAGAAAAATAAGAAAAAGAGCGCAAATGTTTTGTTGGTTCTGGGTTGTTGTGCATGAATTGTTCGTGTATCAAGAAGCACAGAAGGACATGGCCATGATCTGGCAGATTTGGTGGCAAATTATTATCTAAAAATTAGAACATTGTCTTGGCTATGATACATTCATTAAAAATGCATATAATTGAATATTTTTGTACACTTGATGAATTAAAGATTTGTTCTAATTGTGGTCTGTTTGTTGGCCCCGTTGATTCCTTTTCAATTTTTCTGTCTTTGTTTTTTCTAGAAAGTGGTGATATGTACCATAATATTTTCGTTTTACTTTTAGGTAATAACGAGTGCTAGGGATTCTAGTTCATGATTGGAAATGATTTCAGTGTACTTTTTGGTAAAAGAGTTTCCATGCTCTGATGCTTTTACTAATTGCTTTAGAAGTTATATCTTTGAAATTTAGAAGCAGTCATTTTACTGATATTCATATGTTCTCGTGGATTTTTTTTTTTTTCTTTTTTTTTTGTTATATTTACTCCACTGAATTGAAGTTGTATACACAGGGTGAGCTTGCTATGGCATTTGGTGACTTGCTTAGAAAGCTATGGGCTCCTGGACGGACATCCGTTGCTCCTCGTCCATTTAAAGCAAAACTTGCTCGATTTGCACCCCAATTTAGTGGTTATAATCAGCATGATTCCCAGGTTTATTTCTCACGTAATCTTACTATTTTCACAAATTATTGTATTGGATCAAGAAATCAAGAAGCCTTATTGCAGGAACTTCTAGCATTTTTGCTTGACGGTCTACATGAAGATCTGAATCGTGTAAAGCACAAACCCTATATTAAGTCCAGAGATGCAGATGGCAGACCTGACGAAGAAGTTGCAGATGAATATTGGGCGAACCACATTGCTCGTAATGACTCCATAATTGTCGATGTGTGCCAAGTGTGTAAAATTACCTATTTCCACTGCAAGCTAGTTATTTTTTATAAATTTTTTTTGAGTTACAATGTGTTAGTTACAAATAATGTTCAAGAGCTATTCAGTATCCTCCAATTGGAGAACAGTATTCATTGAGAAACAAAAAGTGGTGAAATTTGGAAGTTTCCTCTCAATCACATGAAATGAGATTTTTGGAGCTTCTCTAGTTAATGATTTTACTTGAACATGATCTTTTTTTTTTGTTTTTTTTTGTTTTTTTTGTTTTTTTGTTTATCTCATTCTCCTGCATGCTTTCTGCTTCTTGTACTTCTATTTCAGACCACTTGAAAGTTTATTAATCTGATCATCCCTCATTTTACAGGGCCAATACAAATCAACTTTAGTCTGTCCTGTGTGCAATAAAGTTTCTGTCACCTTTGACCCATTCATGTATCTTTCGTTACCACTCCAGTCTACCACGACCTGCACTATGACAGTGACTGTTTTTACTTGTGATGGAAGTAAGCTGCCATCAACTTTAACTGTTACTGTACCAAAGCAGGGCCGGTGTAGGGATCTAATACAGGCACTTAACGGCACTTGTTCATTGAAGCAAAATGAAAAGCTTCTTTTGGCGGAGGTTTGCAGCATTTAGTTTTATGCATAAATGTTTAACATGTGCGCATATAAATATAGAATTTGCTCTATTTCTTTCATAAGCATGTGGACACCAAAGGTTATGTGAAATTAGGCTTCAATAATTGATTTCCTCGCGCTTCAATTACTTCTGATATTTGTTCTTCATAATTTTATTTATTTATTTATTGAACATGGGAGCATATGTACGCCTTTTATTTAAGTTTTGTGCAGTGTTCTATAGTATGGGGTTGTTTTAATTCTGTTTTCTCGGTCATTCAACCCTTACATGTTTGACATTTGTGCCTTAGCTGCTTCGGTTCCTTAGTTGTCCTTAATGGTATTCTTTGATGTGTGCTTGGAGGGAATGACAGTGACTAAAAATTGTTTTCTATCATCTTTAGTTCCCAGTTCTAAATATAGGAAACACATATATACCAAGCTGGGATACTTATCAGTTGAATGTCTGTATGTGTGCTATAATGTATAAACCTTATTTTTTAATGCAAAATGTTTCCTATGTAGGTGCGAGACCATTTAATTCACAGGTTTCTGGAAGATCCCTTGATATCATTGTCCACAATAAAAGATGACAGCCATATTGTTGCCTACAAGATTCCAAAGTTGACCAAGAATACAAAATATATTCAATTAGTACATCGGAGCCAGGAACAGTATGTGAATTTGATTATGTATCCATGCTCGCATTAATAGTGTTTATTTTGATCATATATTATTTTCCTATCAGGTTGTAGACTTCATTCTGACCTGAAAACCTCTTCTCTATAGGCTTTGGGCAGATGCTTTTTGAAAAATTACCTTGCTTATTTTTTTCATTTATTAATGTCAAAGTATCTTTCTTCCGGGATTTGGTTGGCGGTGGTATTGATCAATTAGGAATTGCAATGTTAATGTAGTTCATGAATTACTACTACAGATTGCCTGCGAGAAAATATAGTTGAACCTTCTTAAAGTAGGGAATAATTTTAAATGTTAACCTCCAATATATGTCTTTTGTACCAGGGTAACTAGTGATGCCCACAAAATCTCAGGATGGAGAGCTTTTGGAACTCCTTTAGTCTCAGTAGTCTCATCTGATGGTCCAGTGAGGAAGGTCTACCTTGAGAGAATAGTTAAAAGAGTGCTCTCTCCAATGGCGAAGATAGGGACTTTGATGGATACTGATGTAACTGATTCTAGCATGTCGCATGCAGGGGAAGATTCCGCTGAAACATGTACAAGTTCAATGAACAGTAACGATCCAAAATCTAAAGTAATGGAACCTTTAGAATTACCTCTTCAGTTGTTGAATGAAGACAATGTTTGCATTGACCTATCAAGTGGAGAAGAAGCTGTACAACTACCCTCATCATCATCAGTCACAGTGTATCTTGATTGGTCTCAAAAGCTTCTAAAGAAGTTCGATACTTGTCACCTAGAAAACTTGCCCGAAGTTTTCAAATCTGGGCCTGTGTTGAAAAAAGCTCGAACTGAGCCGCTGTCCTTATATTCTTGTTTGGAATCTTTTCTACGTGAAGAACCACTTGTTCCAGAAGATATGTGGTTAGCTTCTCTATCCTCTCTTCTCTACTTCCTGCTGTCTTTTGGTATACTCATGACTGAAATAGCGTGTGTACAGTATTTTACTAATACTATTGAGCATATAATGAGATGTTTCATTTCTACTTGCCTCCATTATACTATAATGACTACTCAGGTTAAGAAAGATATATGATCTGCTATTTAAACTTTTGGGATGATATTCTGCTGCGGCTCATGTATTTGAATGGAATTGACAATAACTTCTCTTCACGATGTCATTGACATTGTTTAGTTTTGCTGTTTTGGCGCTTCAAAAAAACAAATTAGATAAAACTTGCTACAAGTCACTTCAATGATTAATAAATTAATTTAGCTTTTTGACTTTTCAATACTAAAGAGTCTTGTAAATATATATTTTTTTGGTAAATACTGAAGCTTCTGTGTTATCTCCCGTCCTCAAATTCAAAAATTTGACTGGGCCTCCCTTATTGTTCTTTTTGGTGCAATAAATTATTTTCTCATAAAAAGAATACATTAAAAACAAATTATGATGTTACCAAGTATTGGCATTTTATTTTATTTTATTTTGAAACCTTTTATATAGTAGTACTAGTACTATGTAACTCTTTTCAATGGTTAAAATTGTAGCCATTTTAGCTGGATGCATATTGAACCCTGTCCACATATTCTAGTCTGTTGCTGTATTATGATGGACTGTGGAGATAGTACAGTACCATACTNTTGTAGCCATTTTAGCTGGATGCATATTGAACCCTGTCCACACATTCTAGTCTGTTGCTGTATTATGATGGACTGTGGAGATAGTACAGTACCATACTACATGAATTGTCATGTGATTAAGTAGTATCTTATGTGGTTTATTATTGTATTAATGAAGGTTCTGCCCTGAATGCAAAGAGCGACGGCAAGCCAGTAAAAAGCTTGACCTGTGGCGGCTTCCAGAAGTGTTGGTCATCCATCTTAAAAGATTCTCATACAGCAGATCGATGAAACATAAACTAGAAACATTTGTTAACTTTCCGATTCATGACTTCGAGTTGACGAATTATGTAGCTAATAAAAACTCCTCCCAACGTCAACTGTATGAACTCTACGCTTTAACCAACCATTATGGTAGCATGGGTAGTGGTCACTACACTGCACATATAAAGGTGAGTGAACTAAGCAAGTTTTCCTAACATAGTCTCTTCATCGTTGCGTCCTTCTTTGTCATTGGTGCTTAATTTTACATATTATTTTGGTAATGATATCTCCCTGAAGGATTGTACTTGAACTTTGGGGAGAATTCTTAGTGTTTTTTTACCCCAATTACTGAAATACATCTTCCTGGCTTCTTACAAATTCAATCCTTATTTTGCTCTTTTTTGTTTGCTAGCTTATCGAAGAAAACAGGTGGTACAATTTTGATGATAGTCACATATCACTTATAAATGAAGAAGAAGTGAAGTCAGCCGCTGCTTATGTCCTTTTCTATCGGCGGGTGAAGACAGAAGATGTATCCGTTAGTAATGGAGTCCAAACATGTGCCTCAACTAAGAAATAGATGCCACCGATCACTCTGCTTATTTTTTCTTAAAAAAATATGGGATTTCAGGTATGAGTGCATCGAAACTTTATTTCATATATACTCGCAACGCTTGTTCTGCTTTCAAATACTTCCAGAAGCGAGTGAAAGCTAGAGAACTGTCCACTATAAGTGGCTGTTTAGCATATGAACCTGTTGTGTGAAGTAATGCAACCCACATGGGATATTTGTCCCCATCTTTTCATATAAAAAAAGAAGAAAGAAATGGAACTATAGAACCATAAATCTTTAAGAATTTTCATTTGAAATCCAATTCTGTAGTGCTTAGGAAGCTTTTATACTAACGCGTGCATGTGTTTCCTTTGCATCTTTATCCCTATAGAGCCATAAATCTTTGCATCTTGAGACATTGAACTGATTTTTCTTTCCTTACATTAAGTAGAATCGCTATTGTTCTTTTGTGATAAAAAATGGGATCTCATTTAGGAATTCTACCTAATGTAAGGAAGCAAAAATCAATTCAATGTCTTAAAGAGGGGCTGGACTGAGATCCCTTTTTGTAATTATAGCTTTACTAATCCTATGACCAATTCGAAGTGTTTTTTTTTTTTTTTGTAATCTCCATCATACCAATGAGATGTTCTGTGTTATATTCAATGTTTCCTGTTAAAAAAAGGATAGAATCTCTCCTTTTTGTTACTACATTTGGTAGAATCCTTACATTTGGTGAAATTCAGATTTTCATTCTTTGAACAGTGATTTGAATTGAAACATTGTTGAAATAACTACTGATTAAGTACTTCATTTAAAAGCATTTTGAAGTTCTTTTAGGGTGAGTTTATGACTTTTGAAATGGCTTATTGAATTTTTTTGCCAGTTCAAACACTTTTAAATTTTTTTAGTGTTTTTAGTTACCTTATAAAAAATGGTTGTGAAAATGTTTTAACACTTGATGTTGTTAAGGTGCTTTAGAGGAAATACTTGACTGGTGCTTCTATAAAGTGCTTGTATAAAAGGATTAAGAGATCATCTTCTGTCCTCTTGGGTTCCAGTGGGTGCAATATATAAAGGCAGCAAGTTTTTTTTTTTTTTTTTTTTTTTTTTTTTTTTNGATCCCACGTCGATTGGAAAGGGGAACGAATGCCAACAAGGACGCAGGCCCTAGGGGGTGGATTGTGAGATCTCACGTCGGTTGGGGAGAAGAACGAAACATTTTTTATAAGGGTGTGAAAACCTCTCTCTAGCAGACAGATTTTAAAAGTAGACACTCGGTGGTGTGCCAGCAAGGATGCTAGGCCTCGTAGGGGGTGAACTATGAGATTCCACATTGATTGGAGAGAGAAATGAGTGTTAGCGAGGACGTTGGGCCCTGAATGGGGGTGGACTATTGAAAGAGCCCTAGCCTACCACTAGCACATGTTGTCTTCTTTGGACTTTCACTCAAGATTTTTAACATGCGTTTGTTAGGGGGAGGTTTTTACATCCTTAAAGAATGTTTCGTTCTCCTCCTAATTGACGTAGGATCTCATAGTTAGTTAGTATGTTGAAGTGATTTGAATAGATTCTTGGATAGTTTTGGTGTCTGGACGTAGATGGTTCGTAACAAATTGTGCAAGGTTTTTAAGATCAAAGGAATGACTCTTTGGCATGCCAGTTTCTTTGAGGTTTGGGCATTGGCTGGCTAGGTTCTCTGGGCATTCCAATATTAGGCAAAAACATGGAATGTCTTTAGAGGTTAGTCTGAACTTGGATCCATATGGCAACATGGGAATGCAACCAATATGCAAAGATTACAGAGTTCTTGGATCATTATGTTATATAAATCATTCTCTATCCCAACAAATTTTACTACTCATTCGTTTAATATTATCATGTTTAGGTTCTTTTCCATGTTGGTTTGATTGTTCTATAATTCTTCCTCAATTTTACCCTCATTTTGTGAATCGAAGCAGCAATATCTATATATCTATATACTTCGTTTCATGTTTTTGTTTTCAGTCTTTTGACAAACCCTAACAAAAAGTGGAGGATTCGAAGTAATAATGTTTTGACGAGCAGTTCTCATGTGGACTATTTAGTTTCAGAAAAACATGAAGAACACAGCTAGTTTAAACTACCGATCAAAAGTATGACAGTAATGTTTGGTGAATCGCCATACGGTGTAGTTACCAATCTAATTTGACTTACCTTGATATTTTCACTTTCGAGATTTGGACTTCTTAAATTTATTCGGATTTAGTTATTTTTATTCTATACAATTCATTTACTTAAAAATAAAAATAAAAATAAATACAAAAAAAGATAGTATATGCATATCTTATTGACAGTTTTGCTTATATTTTCAACCAATAAATCATTAAACAAAAAAAAAAAAAAAAAAAATTTTTTTTTTTTTTTTTTTTGACTCGTTAGTGTGAGATCCCACATCGATTGGAAAGGAGAACGAGTGTCAGCGAGGATGCTGGGCCCTAAAGAGGGGTTAGATTGTGAGATCTCACATCGGTTGGGAATAAGAACGAAACATTTTTTTATAATGATGTGAAAACCTCTCTCTAGCAGATAAGTTTTAAAAATAGACATTGGGCAGTGTGCCAACAAGGACGCTAGGGTGGACTATAGGAAGAGCCCAAGCCCACCATTAGCAGATATTCTCTTCTTTGAGCTTCTTCTCAAGATTTTTAAGATGCGTCTGTTTGGGAGAGGTTTATACACCCTTAAGAAATGTTTCTTTCTCCTCCTAACCGATGTAGGATCTCACAGTTAGTATGTTGAAGTGATTTGAATAGATTCTTGGATAGTTTTGGTGTCTGGACGTAGATGGTTCGTAACAAATTGTGCAAGGTTTTTAAGATCAAAGGAATGACTCTTTGGCATGCCAGTTTCTTTGAGGTTTGGGCATTGGCTGGCTAGGTTCTCTGGGCATTCCAATATTAGGCAAAAACATGGAATGTCTTTAGAGGTTAGTTTGAACTTGGATCCATATGGCAACATGGGAATGCAACCAATATGCAAAGATTACAGAGTTCTTGGATCATTATGTTATATAAATCATTCTCTATCCCAACAAATTTTACTGCTCATTTGTTTAATATGATCATGTTTAGATTCTTTTTCATGTTGGTTTGATTGTTCTATAATTCTTCCTCAATTTTACCCTCATTTTGTGAATCGAAGCAGCAATATCTATATACTTCGTTTCATGTTTTTGTTATCAGTCTTTTGACGAACCCTAACAAAAAGTGGAGGATTCGAAGTAATAATGTTTTGACGAGTAGTTCTCATGTGGACTATTTAGTTTCAAAAAAACATGAAGAACACAGCTAGTTTTATCAAGCTACCGATCAAAAGTATGACAGTAATGTTTGGTGAATCACCATATGGTGTAGTTACCAATCTAATTTGACTTACCTTGATATTTTCACTTTCGAGATTCGAACTTCTTAAATTTATTCGACACTTTTTTTTATTGACATAGTAAATTGAATGAAGAAATTCCACATAAAGGATTTAGTTATTTTTATTCGATACAATACAATTACTTAAAAATAAAAATAAAAATAAAAATAAATACAAAAAAGATAGTATATGCATATCTTTACTTATATTTTCAACCAATAAATCAATAAAAAAAAATTAAATAAAAGTCATACGTGTATTTACAATAATAAAGTCGAATTATATTGTGATTTGTTTGTGATATTATTAATATACACCCAAATTTATTTTCTTCCACAAAATTAAATTTCTTATTACAAAATTTACTCGTTTTTGTATCAAATCAAATTGTCTTTTACAAAACTTTCTCATCAATGGCGGTTTTGACAGTTATAAATTTTCTTTTTTAAAAAAATATAATAAGCTAGTTTGATGACTAATAGTCAGTTGTCACACCAATGGATAGTTTCTCTAAAAAAAATTCTAAGTTTCTCTAAAAAAAATTCTAAGACATTTATTTAATTTAGTGTGAAACAAGTTATTAAAAAATGAACGAAAATAAGAATAAAAAATCTTATTTATTGATAAAATTTAATAATGTTACATTTCATTTATTCGTGTCAAATTGAAATAATATTATATTATATTATATGAATACGAAGGGGAAAAAAATATTGTCAAGATTTTTCTAGAAGTTTGAGGTAACGGAAGAATTGGGTTTGTAAGTGTAAAGAAAAATATGTTCATAATTTGGTGTTTTCATGATTTGAGAGAGAATATGTTTAGACTTGGTTTTCTTCCTTTGTTGCCCATTAAGACTGCCATTCACTATGTTCCCTCTAAACTAGAAAATCGACATACGTATAATTGTTATTATATCGTATGGTTGACTACGAACGTAACTAGTTAAAGCAAACAATATCTTATAGTCCATCAGAGCCAGACACCGGGTGATGTCCCAGCGAGGACACAGACAATATCGGCTAGCCCAATGGTATCAGAGTTAGACATTGGAGGTGTCCCAACGACCACCCTGGGCACAAGGGGGATGGATTGTGAGATCCCACATTGATTGAAGAGGAGAACGAATCATTATTAATAAGGGTGTGAAAACCTCTCCCTAGTAGATGCGTTTTAAAACTGTGAGGTTGTGCTAGCGAGGATGTTGGGTTTCCAAGAGAGTAGATTGTTGGGCTGCTACAAATGATATCAAATCTACACATTAGGGGTGTTCCAACGAGGACGTTGGCCCCTAGGAGGTGGATTGTGAGATCCCATATTGTGGGAGAAGGGAACGAAACATTTCTTATAAGAGCGTGGAAACCTCTCCATCTAAAGTAGATAACATCTGCTAGCGGTGGAGTTGGGCTGTTACAAATTAAATCTAAAGTTGTGTACTTTATTGTAAAGTTACTTTGACGCAAAACACACTTAACCATGAAGTTTCTATGTTTGAGCCACCGAAAAGGAAAATGTGTTTTCTTAGTATAGATAGTAACTTTCAATTATTTTAAATATTTCTTAACTATCTAAACCTCAAGATCTTTCTTATTCAAATGTGATCTCGGTTCATTCATGTATTTCTCATTTACTTAAGTGTTGATCAGAGTGGTGCAGCGGAAGCGTGGTGGGCCCATAACCCACAGGTCCCAAGATCGAAACTTGGCTCTGATATCATTTCTAAAGACCCAAGAATATTAAATATATTTTTTATAACACATCCAATATTGATACTAATTGAATCCCGTACAATTCTCTCTCTATCAGGTCGATAATTCATAATAAACTAAAAAACATCAAGGATGAACATGAATAAAATAATAAACTAAAAAACATCAAGGATGAACATGAATAAAATAGTTTATAGTCAAACGTGAAAGAAGATTGCACGTAAGAAGTTAGATCAACTTTAAGGTATCGTTATATCAATTCTAATGCTCGACTCGATTGTTAAAGCTACTTTAACAAACCCAATATTGATATTAGTTGAATCCCGCACAATTCTCTCTCCTACATGTCGTGTCTCCACATAAAGTTTCGAGAGGGCATGATTTTGTTTGTTGTTCGTCATCGTTCTTTCGTTTTTCTTCACTTAAATGATTACAGAAGGCATTAATGCAACGAATTTGGAGTTCGTAGAACAACTCCACCAAATTTGTTTGTTAATAATCAGCAAAATTTGAATTACACGTTTTGATTTAGGGTTTAGAGATTTGAGTTCTTGGTTTAAAGTCCACACGGGAAAAGACTCTTTGAGAAAGAGATATGATGGCTAAGTGGACAAAATCTTTGAAAGATTATGATTTTCTTTCATTTTTCTAGGTAGTGGACAACTTTTTCACTTAATCGAACCTATAGGACGNCCTCTTATCTACAGCTTTCTGTCTTAGGTTTTGAAATTGTGAATGCCGATGCGAGAAAATTAATCTTGGAACCGTAACGAAAAGTCTTCGAATTAGGAGGAAAATACTGTTTACATGAACTGTTTTCATTTTTGGATTAATTGAACGAATCTCAATCGAGTAGAACTGTGTGTTTTTAGAAGCAGAACAGTGCCTTGAATGACTTGGTAATTGTATCGGGCAATGAACACGGATGGGGCTCACACGCAAAACTTGTCCAATTCCAATAATGTGCCCTTGTTTTGCCTGGAAATTTGAAAAATACGCAATCCTAATCTATTTGTTTGTTTGCGCTCAATGGCCAAGTGGTGCAATTAATCAAACATAATACAAACTGGAAAAACCAAACCAAGCAGCCATTGTGTTTGATTT
Organism: Cucurbita pepo subsp. pepo; assembly: GCF_002806865.2. Lineage (NCBI taxonomy): Eukaryota > Viridiplantae > Streptophyta > Magnoliopsida > Cucurbitales > Cucurbitaceae > Cucurbita > Cucurbita pepo. The sequence goes on along the minus strand of NC_036639.1, from coordinate 11,561,630 downwards.
TTGTCCTCACAGAACAGCCAATCGTATACTTCAGTCTGTTTCTCCAATTCAAATCCACCACAAACCAAACACTTCTGATACCAATCACTTAATTGAATTCTTCAGGATCTTCCCGAATCACAAAGAGCTGATGCAGTGAGTAGTTTGGTGTATGAAGCAAGTGCAAGAATCAGAGATCCAGTCTACGGGTGTGCAGGGGCCATTTGCCATCTCCAAAAACAGATAAACGAACTGCAAGCAGAGGTAGCCAAGACACATGCTGAGCTTGTCAACATGCAGTGCCACCAAGCCAATTTGGTGGCTCTAATTTGCAAGGAATTAACTCAAACGCCCGCACCAACACCACCACCGCCTGACCACTGCTCACTTGACAACAATTTCAGCTCTGCCACTCCTCAGAGCTACCCTTTGTTTGATGATAGCAATATCTGGGAGGCTCTTTGGACATGAAAAAGAAAACACTTGGACAATGGCTGGAATGGGGAGGAAAGATTAGTCAAAGCTGATTGAAAGCTTAGTACTTAGTAGTTGAATATTGGGTAATATTAGCGTGTTGTTAGGTTAGATGGGTACAAACTGAATTGGCCGTTGAAGTATATCCCTTACGCCTTCAATTATTAGAGGTGCCAAAGGGTGACCGCTCCACAATGAGAATAAGCAAGAAGGTATTATGAGAACTTGTCATGGTATACCACTTTCCTAAGTACCTACCCTTGTTTCAGTTCTATTGAGACCTGTGATTCATTTTTTATCAGTTGGTTTTATTTAAAATTTCATATTTATTTGGCAGGAGACAATTGGTGAGCTTCACAGACGAGCTTGTGAAATTTTTGATCTTAACTTGGAACAAGTAATTTCATATGACCTTACAACATCCAGAGTTCAGTTTTTTAATGGTTGTTTCATTTAAATCCAACTATTCACTACTTTAACTAGGTATGCATTTGGGATTACTATGGCCACCGAAAACATGCTTTGATGAATGACATGGATAAAACTCTAGATGATGCAAACCTTCAGATGGATCAGGATGTAAGTCTATCCACCACAACTACTTTTCTTGGAAAATAAATTTTCTTTTCATTAAATTTTGATAGACAATTTGGAATAAACGTGATTTATATCTATTTTTGTCTTCATTTCACGGATTGGAACAGGATTCCCAATTNATTATCTATTTTTGTCTTCATTTCACGGATTGGAACAGGATTCCCAATTTATTATTTTGTAATTAATGTTTTATTAATATTAGCTGACAATGATATTTTTAATGCACACTATAATAGAAATTTATATGTATATTTGTTTCAAATTAAATGACCCGTGTTTACTTTATATTAAAAGCTTAAAATAATACTGAAATATAANCAATGATATTTTTAATGCACACTATAATAGAAATTTATATGTATATTTGTTTCAAATTAAATGACCCATGTTTACTTTATATTAAAAGCTTAAAATAATACTGAAATATAAAGTTATTTAATTAAAATTTTATTTTAAAGTAAATTTTACTTCTTCATAATGTTCTTGGCTCCTTACAAATTTTCCATGGGGAATCCGTATTCCCATTCCCGTCCTTGACCTTTCTCAATGAGGAGTATTTTTTTGGGGGGGGATGGGGATTGTTTTTGTTGGCTTCTGATCCCCCTCTTTGTCCCTACTTAGTTCTGAATTTTCATCCATACATTAGTCAAAATATTGATTAAGCTCAGTAAATTATTGTAAGTCAATTTGTTTAGTTAAATTTAGTTTTTCGATCAGAACCTTCTGAAACCTTTTCACTCTTTATTTTGGTTAGATCCTGGTGGAGATTATAAACCATGGAAATAATAATGCATCGGATGGATGTGCCAGTTACGTTCAGGACAATGGAACAGCCGACAAGGAAGCTACTTCTATTTCTTTAGAGCCTTCTAAGTCAAACTTAAACGTTGCAGGAGGTATGTCTAACAAAGGAATGTCTAAAACAGAAGTAGTGCAGAGTCAGAACCAGACTTCGTCAATCAGAGAGTTGGATAATGCATCTGGGCATACTGGTGTTAGTACGAGGGGATCTTCTTGTGGTTTAACAGGCCTTTTAAATCTTGGTAATACCTGTTTCATGAATAGTGCGATTCAATGCCTTGTTCACACACCTGAGTTTGCCCGATATTTTCGTGAGGATTATCATCAGGAGATTAACTGGCAGAATCCTTTGGGCATGGTTGTAAGTTTTTTGTGCATTTCAGATTCGTGAAACCTAGACTTACTTTGTTAATGAATCTTTCTTGATTACAATAGTTTTAAGCTTGCGAAGTTTAAATTCACTAATCACCATTCAGTTGTGTGATTCTTTTTCGGTACATTTCAAAAATAAAATTCCTGGAGCCATAGCTTTGAGTTTCCAACTCCTTCCCTTCTTACTTTGTTCATATGCTATAAATATAAGACTTTATGCGAATTCCCATAAAAAGTAAAATCTTATCTTATCTTACAAAGTTCCTCACGAGCAATGGAAAAGCAACTATGGTTTCTTGCAGTGTTTAGAGGTACCTAGCACAGGATGTCTCACCCTGCAAGGTGAGGCACTTTTGCTAAGGACATCAGAGGGTGTGGAATCTCCTATCTAGAAAAATAAGAAAAAGAGCGCAAATGTTTTGTTGGTTCTGGGTTGTTGTGCATGAATTGTTCGTGTATCAAGAAGCACAGAAGGACATGGCCATGATCTGGCAGATTTGGTGGCAAATTATTATCTAAAAATTAGAACATTGTCTTGGCTATGATACATTCATTAAAAATGCATATAATTGAATATTTTTGTACACTTGATGAATTAAAGATTTGTTCTAATTGTGGTCTGTTTGTTGGCCCCGTTGATTCCTTTTCAATTTTTCTGTCTTTGTTTTTTCTAGAAAGTGGTGATATGTACCATAATATTTTCGTTTTACTTTTAGGTAATAACGAGTGCTAGGGATTCTAGTTCATGATTGGAAATGATTTCAGTGTACTTTTTGGTAAAAGAGTTTCCATGCTCTGATGCTTTTACTAATTGCTTTAGAAGTTATATCTTTGAAATTTAGAAGCAGTCATTTTACTGATATTCATATGTTCTCGTGGATTTTCTTTTTTTTCTTTTTTTTTTGTTATATTTACTCCACTGAATTGAAGTTGTATACACAGGGTGAGCTTGCTATGGCATTTGGTGACTTGCTTAGAAAGCTATGGGCTCCTGGACGGACATCCGTTGCTCCTCGTCCATTTAAAGCAAAACTTGCTCGATTTGCACCCCAATTTAGTGGTTATAATCAGCATGATTCCCAGGTTTATTTCTCACGTAATCTTACTATTTTCACAAATTATTGTATTGGATCAAGAAATCAAGAAGCCTTATTGCAGGAACTTCTAGCATTTTTGCTTGACGGTCTACATGAAGATCTGAATCGTGTAAAGCACAAACCCTATATTAAGTCCAGAGATGCAGATGGCAGACCTGACGAAGAAGTTGCAGATGAATATTGGGCGAACCACATTGCTCGTAATGACTCCATAATTGTCGATGTGTGCCAAGTGTGTAAAATTACCTATTTCCACTGCAAGCTAGTTATTTTTTA
>NC_036639.1:11483295-11554641 GCF_002806865.2 Cucurbita pepo subsp. pepo | reverse complement strand
TGTAAAGGCAGTAAGTTCATTTTTTTTTTTTTTTTTTTTGACTCGTTAGTGTGAGATCCCACATCGATTGGAAAGGAGAACGAGTGTCAGCGAGGATGCTGGGCCCTAAAGAGGGGTTAGATTGTGAGATCTCACATCGGTTGGGAATAAGAACGAAACATTTTTTTATAATGATGTGAAAACCTCTCTCTAGCAGATAAGTTTTAAAAATAGACATTGGGCAGTGTGCCAACAAGGACGCTAGGGTGGACTATAGGAAGAGCCCAAGCCCACCATTAGCAGATATTCTCTTCTTTGAGCTTCTTCTCAAGATTTTTAAGATGCGTCTGTTTGGGAGAGGTTTATACACCCTTAAGAAATGTTTCTTTCTCCTCCTAACCGATGTAGGATCTCACAGTTAGTATGTTGAAGTGATTTGAATAGATTCTTGGATAGTTTTGGTGTCTGGACGTAGATGGTTCGTAACAAATTGTGCAAGGTTTTTAAGATCAAAGGAATGACTCTTTGGCATGCCAGTTTCTTTGAGGTTTGGGCATTGGCTGGCTAGGTTCTCTGGGCATTCCAATATTAGGCAAAAACATGGAATGTCTTTAGAGGTTAGTTTGAACTTGGATCCATATGGCAACATGGGAATGCAACCAATATGCAAAGATTACAGAGTTCTTGGATCATTATGTTATATAAATCATTCTCTATCCCAACAAATTTTACTACTCATTCGTTTAATATTATCATGTTTAGGTTCTTTTCCATGTTGGTTTGATTGTTCTATAATTCTTCCTCAATTTTACCCTCATTTTGTGAATCGAAGCAGCAATATCTATATATCTATATACTTCGTTTCATGTTTTTGTTTTCAGTCTTTTGACAAACCCTAACAAAAAGTGGAGGATTCGAAGTAATAATGTTTTGACGAGCAGTTCTCATGTGGACTATTTAGTTTCAGAAAAACATGAAGAACACAGCTAGTTTAAACTACCGATCAAAAGTATGACAGTAATGTTTGGTGAATCGCCATACGGTGTAGTTACCAATCTAATTTGACTTACCTTGATATTTTCACTTTCGAGATTTGGACTTCTTAAATTTATTCGGATTTAGTTATTTTTATTCTATACAATTCATTTACTTAAAAATAAAAATAAAAATAAATACAAAAAAAGATAGTATATGCATATCTTATTGACAGTTTTGCTTATATTTTCAACCAATAAATCATTAAACAAAAAAAAAAAAAAAAAATNAAAAAAAAAAAAAAAAAAAAAATCATATGCGTTTTTACAATAATTAATAAAGACGAGAGAATCCTATTGTGGTTTTTTGTGATATTATTAATATACACCCAAATTTATTTTCTTCCACAAAATTAAATCTCATATTACAAAAATTACCCGTTTTTCTATCGAATCAAATTGTCTTTTACGAAACTTTCTCGTCAATGGTGGTTTTGAAAGTTATAAATTTTCTTTTTTAAAAAAATATAATAAGTTAGTTGTCACACCAATTGATAGTTTCTCTAAAAAAAATCCGAAGACATTTATTTAATTTAGTGTGAAACAAGTTATTAAAAAATGAACGAAAATAAGAATAAAAAATCTTATTTATTGATAATTTATTTATTAGAGAAAATTTAATAATGTTACTATCGTGTCAAATCAATTAGTTAAAAGTTTGTTTAAAAGACATATTAGATTATAAAAGTCGTGAAATAATATTATATTATATGAATACGAAGGGGAAAAAAATATTGTCAAGATTTTTCTAGAAGTTTGAGGTAATGGAAGAATTGGGTTTGTAAGTGTCAAGAAAAATATGTTCATAATTTGGTGTTTTCATGATTTGAGAGAGAATATGTTTAGACTTGGTTTTCTTCCTTTGTTGCCCATTAAGACTGCCATTCACTATGTTCCCTCTAAACGAGAAAATCGACATACGTATAAATGTTATTATATCGTATGGTTGACTGCGAACGTAACTAGTTAAAGCAAACAATATCTTATAGCCCATCAGAGCCAGACACCGGGTGATGTCCCAGCGAGGACACAGACAATATCGGCTAGCCCAATGGTATCAGAGTTAGATATTGGAGGTGTGCCAACGACCACCCTGGGCACAGGGGGGTGGATTGTGAGATCCCACATTGATTGAAGAGGAGAACGAATCATTATTAATAAGGGTGTGAAAACCTCTNACTTAAACGTAGTGATATTCTTCTTGTTTCTTCACCTACTTACTTAGTAATACCAAGAAAGCAAAGACGTTATACACATAATGGGCAAATACGGTAGGAGAGAAGCATATGGAAGTTGATAGTGTCTCGATCGGATGTGGNTGAGGATGTTGGGTTTCCAAGAGGGTAGATTGTTGGGCTGCTACAAATGATATCAAATCTACACATTAGGGGTGTTCCAACGAGGACGTTGGCCCCTAGGAGGTGGATTGTGAGATCCCATATTGTGGGAGAAGGGAACGAAACATTTCTTATAAGANACTGATCGATCGGGAACATGGACTAATGATGACGACCAAAGTCCAAGCCTTTGTTACAGCATGGAGACATCGAGGATGCTTCAAGTTTCAGAAAATAATGATATTGATCCTTATCGNTATGAAGTTTCTATGTTTGAGCCACCGAAAAGGAAGATGTGTTTTCTCAGTATAGATAGTAACTTTCAATTATTTTAAATATTTCTTAACTATCTAAACCTCAGAATCATTCTCATTCAAATGTGATCTCGGTTCATTCATGTATTTCTCTTTTACTTAAGTGTCAATCAGAGTGGCGCAGCGGAAGCGTGGTGGGCCCATAACCCATAGGTCCCAAGATTGAAACTTGGCTCTGATATCATTTCTAAAGACCCAAGAATATTAAATTAAATAGATTTTTTAACCCTTTTTCAACAAATACTGTGCACTATTAATTCTTGGTTATCATCCACTATAATTGGAGCTTTACGATGCAAGGCTCGTGTATTACAAGAACTCTAAAGGTTGTTTTTAGCTCGGGTCGCCTTTGTAATATCATTGTCTCAATTCACATATAACACTTTGATGCTCGACTAGATCGTTAGAGCTGCTTTAACACATCCAATATTGATACTAATTGAATCCCGTACAATTCTCTCTCTATCAGGTCGATACTAATTGAAAGAATATTGCACGTAAGAAGTTAGATCAACTTTAAGGTATCGTTATATCAATTCTAATGCTCGACTCGATTGTTAAAGCTACTTTAACAAACCCAATATTGATATTAGTTGAATCCCGCACAATTCTCTATCCTACATGTCGTGTCTCCACATAAAGTTTCGAGAGGGCATGATTTTGTTTGTTGTTCGTCATCGTTCTTTCGTTTTTCTTCACTTAAATGATTACAGAAGGCATTAATGCAACGAATTTGGAGTTCGTAGAACAACTCCACCAAATTTGTTTGTTAATAATCAGCAAAATTTGAATTACACGTTTTGATTTAGGGTTTAGAGATTTGAGTTCTTGGTTTAAAGTCCACACGGGAAAAGACTCTTTGAGAAAGAGATATGATGGCTAAGTGGACAAAATCTTTGAAAGATTATGATTTTCTTTCATTTTTCTAGGTAGTGGACAACTTTTTCACTTAATCGAACCTATAGGACGGGAATTACAGGAGAGCGTGAAATGGGGTCGGGAATAGAGATTATATGCTTCATCTCCACCCCCGTGGACATCTCTAGTTGGCTAAGCTCTGTTGATACTACCTCTAGTTCAGTCAGCTCGGTACTTCCTTGTCAAGCCGACAACTCGACTATTCTTAGATAGGAGGTAGCCTTCGTAATTGGGCAGTGTTATTCTACCCTTAACAATTATAAATCGCTTAGAACAATTATAAAATATCATCAATACCCTAATTTTCGCTAACAAAAAGATTTCTTCCTGTTAGCGAAATGGGGTCGGGAATAGAGATTATATGCTTCATCTCAATTCCGTGGACATCTCTAATTGGCTAAGCTTTGTTGATACTACCTCTAGTTCAGTCAGTTTGGTACTTCCTTGTCAAGCCGACAACTCGACTATTCTTAGATTGGAGGTAGCTTTCGTGATTGGACAGTGTTATTCTACCCTTAACAATGATAAATCGCGTAGAACAATTATAAAATGTCATCAATACCCTAATTTTCTTTCGATTTCTATGTCAAATGAAAAATTCTTTAGTTTAATTCATGCTTAAACGTAGTGATATTCTTCTTGTTTCTTCACCTACTTACTTAGTAATACCAAGAAAGCAAAGTCGTTATACACATAATGGGCAAATACCATAAGAGAGAAGCATATGGAAGTTGATAGTGTCTCGATCGGATGTGGCAGTGACAAGACAGTCTACTGATCGATCGGGAACATGGACTAATGATGACGACCCTTTGTTACAACATGGAGACATCGGGGATGCTTCAAGTTTCAGAAAATAATGATATTGATCCTTATCGTCTCGAAAGAAAACGTATTGGAGTGGTTGAGTGGTGAAGTAGGACTTAAATATGACCGCTAAAATAGCCAAAATTTCTATATTAGGATGATTTCTAGATTAATGACATAGTTTTCAATGCACAATTATGTAACGGGACAACAAAATATGTCCTTAAAAGTCTAATTTCAATCCTAATCTCTACGTAATTTAATATCTAAAGAATAAAAATGGTCATAATATATGTTTTACCGACCCATTTATACGTTACAAATAATGATATGTTTAATTAAAAAAATAAAAAAAAATATATTTTAATTATTTAAGATGTCTGATAATAAAATGTTAAAAAATTATGAAAGCTTATCTAAATATTATGACTAATTAATTGTTATTAGTTATTTTATTTTTATTAAGGTAAATTCATTTATAATTTTGTAATTTTCTTTTCCTTTTAATATAAAAAATCAAACTTAAAAGTCGATTATTTGCTTTTTTTTTTCAATTATGACGTCATCTCCTTCCTTCACTTCGTCTCTATTTATATTCTTCGTTCTGCTTCACAACTAACTCCATCTCTCTATCTCTCTCTCTCTCTACTGAAGTCTGAAATGGAGTGCAGTGACGCAAAATCCGGTCCAACTTCAATCATCCTCCGGTCTCAGTCGCCGCCGCCGCCGCCGCCACCTTGTGTCCAGGCCGGCGTCGTCGTCACTCCGTGTGCGGCGTGCAAGATTCTGCGGCGGAGATGCGCAGAGAAATGCGTATTGGCGCCTTATTTCCCTCCCTCTGATCCTCTCAAGTTCACCATTGCTCACCGTGTCTTCGGTGCTAGCAATATCATCAAATTGCTTCAGGTACCTCCTCTATTCATAGTTTCCTCTTATCTACAGCTTTCTGTCTTAGGTTTTGAAATTGTGAATGCCGATGCGAGAAAATTAATCTTGGAACCGTAACGAAAAGTCTTCGAATTAGGAGGAAAATACTGTTTACATGAACTGTTTTCATTTTTGGATTAATTGAACGAATCTCAATCGAGTAGAACTGTGTGTTTTTAGAAGCAGAACAGTGCCTTGAATGACTTGGTAATTGTATCGGGCAATGAACACGGATGGGGCTCACACGCAAAACTTGTCCAATTCCAATAATGTGCCCTTGTTTTGCCTGGAAATTTGAAAAATACGCAATCCTAATCTATTTGTTTGTTTGCGCTCAATGGCCAAGTGGTGCAATTAATCAAACATAATACAAACTGGAAAAACCAAACCAAGCAGCCATTGTGTTTGATTTTTGTCCTCACAGAACAGCCAATCGTATACTTCAGTCTGTTTCTCCAATTCAAATCCACCACAAACCAAACACTTCTGATACCAATCACTTAATTGAATTCTTCAGGATCTTCCCGAATCACAAAGAGCTGATGCAGTGAGTAGTTTGGTGTATGAAGCAAGTGCAAGAATCAGAGATCCAGTCTACGGGTGTGCAGGGGCCATTTGCCATCTCCAAAAACAGATAAACGAACTGCAAGCAGAGGTAGCCAAGACACATGCTGAGCTTGTCAACATGCAGTGCCACCAAGCCAATTTGGTGGCTCTAATTTGCAAGGAATTAACTCAAACGCCCGCACCAACACCACCACCGCCTGACCACTGCTCACTTGACAACAATTTCAGCTCTGCCACTCCTCAGAGCTACCCTTTGTTTGATGATAGCAATATCTGGGAGGCTCTTTGGACATGAAAAAGAAAACACTTGGACAATGGCTGGAATGGGGAGGAAAGATTAGTCAAAGCTGATTGAAAGCTTAGTACTTAGTAGTTGAATATTGGGTAATATTAGCGTGTTGTTAGGTTAGATGGGTTCCTCATTTGCTCCCTTAAAACCAAGAAAAGTGGAGTGAAGACAATGGAATGATGTTTACAACACTAGAGTAGTGCCAAAAATATTAAATCTTAGTATATATCCTTTTCCTTTTTTTCTCTTTAGGTTACCTACCATTAACTTCTAACATTCATGTGTCAAGAAAAAGCATATCTTTGTCAATTCTTGCTTCCCCCATTTTGAAAAGGACCAAAGATCTTGTCTTCCCATGATCTCTACTTTATGTACCATCATCTTCGTGGTTGAAATTCCAAATCTATGATCTCGTAGGTAAGAATATAATATCTAATTCAATTGAACTATATTCAAATTGACTACGACTACTAAATGTTATATACATTGCATGTAGTTTTACGAATCCTAAAACTACTAAGCAAGAAAGATTCAAATTAGTAGTGTCTTACTTTTCAGTTCAACGTGTACCCGTGAAAATTTAAAGACCTTTTAGTCGAACATGTCTTAATCAATTCAGTTATGATTAAATTCGTTTTGAATTATTAGTATTCAATGATGTTTAATGCTTCAATCTCACTCATCTTTTAGCTTTGATTAAGTGATTGAGGTTAAGAAGTTGAATTAAGTACTCATTCTTTAATGTACATTTATCCTCTTTGGTGTATAATTTTCACATAATTAAATTAAAATAAAAAATTCTCACATATTTTTTAATTATAGAAAGAAGTGACAAAATTAAATAGTGTAAATTGATATATTTGTGATATAATTAAATAATTTAAATAGAGTTGAATTAATATGGTTATAAATTAATACTTTTTAAAATAAATATTATAAAGAAAGTAAATTAAACACATTAATACGACTAAAAAGGTCGTTAGTGAGCCAAAATTAGGCTCTTTTTTGGCTTTAATAATTACTGCCTCTTCTTTTCCATAAAAAGCTACGCTATTTAATTATTATTATTATTATTATTNTTGGTAATTGTATCGGGCAATGAACACGGATGGGGCTCACACGCAAAACTTGTCCAATTCCAATAATGTGCCCTTGTTTTGCCTGGAAATTTGAAAAATACGCAATCCTAATCTATTTGTTTGTTTGCGCTCAATGGCCAAGTGGTGCAATTAATCAAACATAATACAAACTGGAAAAACCAAACCAAGCAGCCATTGTGTTTGATTTTTGTCCTCACAGAACAGCCAATCGTATACTTCAGTCTGTTTCTCCAATTCAAATCCACCACAAACCAAACACTTCTGATACCAATCACTTAATTGAATTCTTCAGGATCTTCCCGAATCACAAAGAGCTGATGCAGTGAGTAGTTTGGTGTATGAAGCAAGTGCAAGAATCAGAGATCCAGTCTACGGGTGTGCAGGGGCCATTTGCCATCTCCAAAAACAGATAAACGAACTGCAAGCAGAGGTAGCCAAGACACATGCTGAGCTTGTCAACATGCAGTGCCACCAAGCCAATTTGGTGGCTCTAATTTGCAAGGAATTAACTCAAACGCCCGCACCAACACCACCACCGCCTGACCACTGCTCACTTGACAACAATTTCAGCTCTGCCACTCCTCAGAGCTACCCTTTGTTTGATGATAGCAATATCTGGGAGGCTCTTTGGACATGAAAAAGAAAACACTTGGACAATGGCTGGAATGGGGAGGAAAGATTAGTCAAAGCTGATTGAAAGCTTAGTACTTAGTAGTTGAATATTGGGTAATATTAGCGTGTTGTTAGGTTAGATGGGTTCCTCATTTGCTCCCTTAAAACCAAGAAAAGTGGAGTGAAGACAATGGAATGATGTTTACAACACTAGAGTAGTGCCAAAAATATTAAATCTTAGTATATATCCTTTTCCTTTTTTTCTCTTTAGGTTACCTACCATTAACTTCTAACATTCATGTGTCAAGAAAAAGCATATCTTTGTCAATTCTTGCTTCCCCCATTTTGAAAAGGACCAAAGATCTTGTCTTCCCATGATCTCTACTTTATGTACCATCATCTTCGTGGTTGAAATTCCAAATCTATGATCTCGTAGGTAAGAATATAATATCTAATTCAATTGAACTATATTCAAATTGACTACGACTACTAAATGTTATATACATTGCATGTAGTTTTACGAATCCTAAAACTACTAAGCAAGAAAGATTCAAATTAGTAGTGTCTTACTTTTCAGTTCAACGTGTACCCGTGAAAATTTAAAGACCTTTTAGTCGAACATGTCTTAATCAATTCAGTTATGATTAAATTCGTTTTGAATTATTAGTATTCAATGATGTTTAATGCTTCAATCTCACTCATCTTTTAGCTTTGATTAAGTGATTGAGGTTAAGAAGTTGAATTAAGTACTCATTCTTTAATGTACATTTATCCTCTTTGGTGTATAATTTTCACATAATTAAATTAAAATAAAAAATTCTCACATATTTTTTAATTATAGAAAGAAGTGACAAAATTAAATAGTGTAAATTGATATATTTGTGATATAATTAAATAATTTAAATAGAGTTGAATTAATATGGTTATAAATTAATACTTTTTAAAATAAATATTATAAAGAAAGTAAATTAAACACATTAATACGACTAAAAAGGTCGTTAGTGAGCCAAAATTAGGCTCTTTTTTGGCTTTAATAATTACTGCCTCTTCTTTTCCATAAAAAGCTACGCTATTTAATTATTATTATTATTATTATTATTATTTATTAAAGACGAAGAAAAAGAAGTGATGACGTACATGTGGGCCCCAGGGTTTATACAAACTGTCTGCTTGAACTTTAGATTAATGACAGATGGATGAGACACGTCATGCTGCTAGACACTGATCTTGTTTATCTCTTCTAATCATGATTAATCTCCTCTTAAACGCGTTTTCCTTTTGTAAAATAAAAAATCTATTTTAATTAATAAACATTTAATTAATACTATAAATTAATATATTATTAAATGATAACAAGAGGATATTATATTACGTTGTTCGAGAAATTTGGCCTAAAAAACAAAAATTTGCCTGACTTCTCCGAATTATTGTTCCAAACTGTCGTTTCATACTACAATCACGACAGCTATAAAGTCAGTTACACGAGCCTAATAATATTGTGAACGATACTGATTATGAACTCACTCATAAAAAAAAACTATCACGTATGTTCATGAAGACACTAGATTTGATGTCAGTTTAAGGTCAACATCACAATAAATTTTTGCTACGGTAACATTTTTTTATATGGCATTTTGAATTATTATTGTATGAACGTCGTACTTTACGATACAAAAATTAACCGTTATAATTAATTGCATGATTGATTTGGTTGAAAATTGAGAGGTAATTGTCCAACTTGTGGATAGGAACAAGAAAGTTTGGTAGTGCGCGTAGAAGAATATTAGAATTGAGATTGGGCTGCCTAACTACACATTGAAAAAATACATTCAATTATTTGGTTTTATCTAATTAAATTATTAAATATTTAATTTTAAAAATAATTCAAAAAATACTCGTGAAATTTTAAAAGTAGTATTGAACACTTTTTACTTAAATTCTCAACTTTAATATCCAAACTTTTTAATGTTACTTTTGAAAGTTTACGAGTATTTTTTTCGTCCAAATCTAAATCTAAGAGTACTTTTAACCATTTTTAATTTATTTTAAGGATTTTTTTTTTTTTTAATTCAAGAGCTTATAAAAGTATACTCGGTCGGTCTTTTAATGATGTAATTAAGAGGACAAATATATTGATTTTTACATGAAAGTTTGGAAAAAATTGTTTGGTTTATATTGACTAATAATGTATTGTTATTTAATGTTATTTGTTTTAACTTTGTATTAAATTTTATTTCCTTAAAGTCGTGTTTGGACATTACTATTAATTCAATTATTTTGTCCCAAACTTTGAAGGCTATATTATTGTTTTGTGGTGACTATAAAGAATAAAATATCATTTTTAAAAATATTTCGCATTCCATTATTATTATTATTATTATTATTATTATTTGAATTTTCATCTCTCTTTCTATTTTTTTTTTAAATCTTAATGACTTTTTAAAATTATTAGTGTCGGTATGAATGATCTTATTTCCAGTTACTATGACGGCAATTCTTGAATTTCGATCCATGTGGTGTTCCATCTTAATTTTAACAATGTACTTTTCAGATCGAGAAACCGAGACTACTTGATGTTGCATATTAAAACTTATTAACGCATGATTCACGTCGTTATGTTTGAAAAAAGAATGAGCGAAGCTCTAATGAAAAGATATTAGAATATAAAAATACTTCGAATATGAACTTGTTTTCATTCCCTAGTTAATAATTCTTTATGGTATCGAATTGGAACAATATGTTCTTTCTAAATGCTCGTTTTTGCTTTCATTTTTGGTTGTTTTGATGAGTCGGATCATAGCTTGTGCTGGGTTGTTACTTGGAAGGGATGAACATGCATGCACAGGTTAATGTTCATCTTTCTAGCTCAATGTGTATTAATTTGAATTTTGAGATTTTGATTGATCCTCTCTAACTGATGTAGGATAAGTTCGTAAAGCATCAATGACCAATAATTGCAATTAGCCGATATTATCTTCTTTAGGTTCTATCTTTCGGGCTTCCCCTCAAAGTCTTTAAAATGCGTTTGGTAGGGATAAATTCGCACATCCTTATAAAAACTGTTTCGTTCCATTGCCCATCACTACATGTTGCACTGGCTTATGGAGATTTAAGCTAGCAGGTAATGCACTGACAGGAAGAAAGATGGTGTAACAGATCTGTTTGGAACGTGTCTAACCGTCCTTGTGTTCATGTTTCTTAAAGTAATATTCTTTAATATCCTACCACCTTTTTTGGTAACCAAGTGTAGGAAGGTTAAATGGTTGTCTCGTATGATGAGTGCATCTTGGCATTCTTTTATACTGACTCTCGCGTGGTTGAATGGGTGCCTCTTGAGAATCGCTGCTTTGCTTGACTCGAAGTGAGGGTTACATCCTACTCTTTCATGGTATGGTTGTGACAACGAGCACATCATTTGATATAGATACTCTCACATACATGTAAGTTGACAAAGATAATTTTGACTTCTTTTCTACGAAGTTTGAGAAATATTTGAGTATGTTTTTTGTTGTGTTCACTCGCTTCTCATTTAGGACGAGCGATTGTATCAGCTATGATGAATGGAAGCAAAAAGTTTTTCCTCGGAACCAATAATGCCGGTATATACAGTGCCACAACAACATAGTTCGAGTTAGGAGTGTTTTTGGACCCATTCAATTTTTTGGGTTGGTCTATTCTCAAGGACAACCCAACTACACCAACCCAACCCAACCCAACCATTATATTTCCGGTTCAAGTTGAGTTGGGTCCTCAGTTCCCAGTGAGCGATGAGCAATCTTGGTGCAAAAGCGAATGAGAGAAAAAGAAGATAAATGGTTAGAAATTTGTAAGCGATAAAAGGAGAGACACGAGCTTTGAAAATAAAACTTATAATAGTTTAACTAATTGAGTTATACTCAAGTTGATATCAACTCTGTTAACTATGTTTAATATTTTTCTTTCTTTAAGCAACGTTTGGCTTGCACAATCATTGTGAGTCTAATGGCATGACATGAGAAATTAGAACGGGTAATAATGAAGCTTTGTAGACAAAAAAACACGGCCGTTTCAAAATGTAAGCAAAGTTGCTTGCTACCCTCTATTGTTCGTTAGGTAAAAAGATAATATTTAAAAAGACTGGACCATACTAAGGTCAATAGCCATTACGAAAGCCACCGGTTTCTTCCTGGCAAGCCGTGAAAGTTATCTAGCAATGTCAAAGAACTTTAAGTGAAATACACGTACCCGTGAGAATCAAATCTCAAATATTTTAATGTATATGTTCAATTTTTTTTTTTTTTTTTTTTGGAAAATTTAGTGAACTTTAATATATATATATATATATATTATATATATATATATTATAGAAAATTGAATAAAAAATAAAAATAAATCATAAACGATAAATAATTTTGGGGAAGGAATCTATCTCTACAAATTCTTTGTCGGAAATTCTCCTCCCAATTTCTACATAATTGAATTGAGAATTTTACGATGAAGAAGAGTACGGAGATGAGACTGAAAAGCTATCCCCGTCCCTACTCCGTCCCCACTCCGTCCCCACCGACATCTTTAATTAATATTCTTAGTTAGGTTTTTTTTTTTTTTTTTTTTTTTTTTTTTTTTTTTTTTTTTTTTTTTTTTTTTTTTTTTTTTTTTTTTTTTNTACATTGTTTTATTTTTATTTTTATTTTTTTTACTAATTAAAGTAGGTGGAAGTTTTTTTAAAATATATTTATTATTTTCCATAAAAAATTTAAACAAAATACTAAAATACCAACAAAATCACTATAAATATTTGAGGTCTAAAACTAGCTAGAAATAAAATAAAATTTACTATAACCATTAAAATGAATATAAAAAAATTCCTAAACCCTAACCTAGACTAACCCTAATTTCTAAAAATTTAATCTTTTTACAAAATCCTAGGGTAACCCTAAATTATTTACCTACATAGTCGGTGGTAAAAATTCAAGATAATAATGATTTTTTTTTTTTTCTTTTTGGTGAAAAATACTATTTCATTGGAAAAAAAAAAAGATTATTTGACTGGAAAATGTCTGCTTGCCGGGTTTTTGATCTGTACCGATTTATTTCTTGAGGAAAGATCGGCAGTACGACATCTATAGAAATGTAATGAGGTGGCACAATCATCACCATTCTTCTTCACCTTGTTATGAAATCTGGACCGTCGAGTGGATCGAATATAATAAATGATTCGAGTTAACTTAGTGAAAAGTTACACACGAGTACAGCGTATCCCCGCCCGGACATGTTCGCCGTTCAAAAATCGGAATGGATAATCGTCGATAGGTCCGCACTTTGTAATTGGAGGGGATTGGTTCTGGTTGGGGTTTCGGTCAAAAAGAAACACTAGCGCTTAAGGACAGAGTCGCGGGGGGGGGAAGTCGGCGTGGGCGACTCGAGCTTCTGGACATCAATATACGGCTTTCAATTCTTCATCCAGTTCGTAGAAATCTAATTTTTCTTTAGGTAAATTTGCAATCTGTTTCTATGCCATCTGTTCAATTGTGTGTGTGTGTGTGTCTTGTTGATTAATTATGCTTGATTTTATATGGGAATCTGATTTTGTTTTGTGTTTGTTGTCATTTTTGGTTGTTTTGATGAGAATAATCGCAGCTCGGAGGGCCATGTGTTGGTGGTTGGTGTTGAGTTGCTGTTAAAATCATCGTTTTGGCACACCATCGTTAGGGATTTTGTGGGTTGTTACTTGGAAAGGATGGACTTGGTTGCTAATTGCAAGGTACTTGTTAATGTTGGTCTTTAGTTCAATTTGGATTGTTTCAATGTATGTTGTTACTCTAGTGACTTGTAATTTGAATTTGTGGATGCTCATTTACCTGTTACTTGGCTTGCTCCAGGATTTTGTTGGTGTAATGTAATGTTCATGTGGATTTTTACTGGCCAAATGCCGTGTGATATTTACATGGGGAGATTTGCTCCTCTAGCTTAGTTTCTCAAATATATACCTGACCTTTGGTTCTTTCTTTTCTGTTAGCTTGAGATGATCGGATTGTGACTGTTGTAACTCGTTTGTTACATCTTCATATTTTCTGTGATCGCTGAACAGTGTTAAAATCTCCTTGAATTCAATGAAGTTGTCAGCCTATTGAGTGTTTGTGTTTTTCAAGCTCCCATCTCTCATGGTTTATTGTTGAACTAGTTTTTTTTCCTATCAAATATAACCTGCTGTTGATTAGACGAGCCTTTAGTTTTAAACCAAGAGATCATAGGAAGTTAGTGGGACTTATTTATTTTTATTTTTTATTAAAAAAAATTGTAGAAGGATTTTCGCCAATTGGGTATTTGGCAAAAAATTTGTGTTGTTTGATTAGGTACTCGTAGTACCATACCATCTAACTGTTCTACTCATTTATCTGCATCCCCTTTGTAGGTTATTTTATATTTCAATGCAGCATAGGATTGCAAAGTGGAGAAGAGAAGAATTCTAATTTCAACTTAAACTGAGTGCAACTCATCTAGAACAAGACTTTGATCTTGTATAGTATAAGTATTGAACACGTTTATGATTGTAGTCCTGGTTTTATATCCAACCTCAAATAATTATGACAATGAAATTCTTAAGAGTGAATGAAGTCTTCCGTGCTGTCTCGTATATATATATATATATATATATATATATATATATATATATATATTTTTTTTTTCTTCTTTGTTTTGAGAAGAGATCCATAAATTGATTATCTATCTATTTAAGAAGAGGATGATGACATTCTACTTGTCTATCTTCAAATTGGATATTTTCTAAAGCACATGGCCTCTTATTTGTCTTATTTGTTAACTTTGATGTATTTTATGTTTTACTGTTTCTTGTTAGTGTAGTATCTTTAACATTTAGCACTGTGGTCTAATAAAATGAAGCATACTCTCTTGCTGTAGATGATAGATTGATTGTTGCTTCTAATTTGATGTAGTCTTAGTAGTCCAATTGTCATTTTAGTTTTCTATATGCTGGTTTGTCTTCTTCTTGAATTTCAAACTTCTTATTCATCATCAAAGCAACTCCTAAGTTGGTTTTAATAATTTATTGGGATTTTTAGATGGTTGTAAGTTGTAACTTTGGTTGGACAAAGTATATCGTTTTGCTTCCTTGCTCTAGATTTTATTTCATCTATCTGAATCTTATGAAGAAATTTTAATGCTCTACTAATTTGACTTCTGCTTGTGGTTTTTCATTTTCACTTATAGGATAAATTGGCTTATTTTCGAATAAAAGAGCTCAAGGATATTCTCTCTCAACTAGGTCTCTCAAAGCAAGGAAAGAAGCAGGTGAATTGTCTGAATGTTGACTGTTAATTTTTTTTTTTTTTTTTTCATGTAACTGGCTCTTGCAAAGGTGTAAGTATAAAGAGAATAAGTCAAGTAGGGTTGAGCAGTCAATACAAAGGTGTAAAAGACAAAAAGCAAGTTGTTACATGAAAGAGCCCTAATTGTTGTTTTTAGCATAATTATCTTGAAAATATTTGATTCAAATTGCGTTATGGTGTATTTTGATAACTGTACTTGCATTTCAGAACTCCTGATGACGATTTTTGTCTTTTTCTACCCCTTGTTCAGTGTTCTACGTGAACATATTTCCTTTTGGCTGAAGTCTAGACGTCAGTGAACAGAAGAAATTGTGTACAAGGTTTTTTGAGGTGCATGATAAAAAAATGTAAATAAATTTGTGATTTATGAAAAAGTATAGAATTAAAAGCTTTTGTAAAAGATTGTTTGGAGAAATGAGGGTTTTTGGAGCATATATCTTCATCTATCTATAGAAGTTTTTTTTTTTTTAAAGAAGGTGAAGCTGCAGGGAGACTCTTTGACGAGGCACACTTTTTAAAGCACTATTTGTTGATTTGTGAAACTTCTATTGCTCATATAGATGTTGAGGTTAATAAGGGGAAACATTGGTTTTGTCTGGGAAAAAGTTTCTTCATATGACTAGCACAAGATCCTTGATGAGCCTAGAAATGACTTTTTTCAGATTAACATTAGTCACAGATAGAGGTCTTTTATGATGTTACCCAATCAGAAAGTAGAATTCTTCTGGAAAGTAGGGGCTGTCTTCTTAGAGAACTCATGTATTAAATTTGAAGAATGGGATCAAGTGGTCCTTGACTAAATCTTTGCTATTCCCGACTGTTGAGACTGGATTAAAATTTCATGATCTTCGCTTGAACTTGTGGAAGGAGTTTTTGCAATTCTTACGGGGATGCTTGTGAGGATTCTGTTCATTATACCATAAATTCTTGTATTGAACTGAATGTATGGAAGCTATTATCAAAGTCCGAAAATGTTATTTTGGGTGTCTGCAAGAAAAAAGGACTTCTTCATCTTGAATTCACCTTATGTTACGAAGTCCTTTTATTTGTCCAGCAAAGAAAACAAAGATGTAGTTGCTAGGCCATAAACTAGTTGTTCAACTTTTCAACCAATATATAATTTTGGTTCTCAAGTATAGGGAAATGGCGCTACAAGAAGAAAAATTTTCCTACGTTTTTTACCTAAATTTTGTATATACCTTTTCAGCCCTCAATCAAATTAACCCAAACTTCAGATAAACGGGCTAGTTAAAATTTATAATTAACAATTTTCCCTGTATAAGCCATATGAATTAACTACTGAGCACAAAGTTCCATTAAGATAATCTCATTCTAATATCCAACAAACATTCTCAATTATTTATCCATGTTTTCGATGTATCTTCGTTCTTATGTCATTGTTTATCTTAATGATTCATATCTTTTTTCATATTTCAAAAAGAAATTTCTTATGATTACCCTGCTTTCGGTATGCCCAACTTCTCCTATATTTCTGTAATGAAAAGAATTGAATGTTGGTGGACCTTTCTTCTGTCTGTTGGAGTTGTGCTTCTGGAGGTATTGTTGCTTTGTTGAAGGAGCCTCTTATTTGAGTTGGTGATGTTACTTGTGGAATATTCTCTTTTCGTAGAAGATTACATTTGAGGAAAAATTTTCCTCTTGGGGTTTGTATGTTAGCGGCATAACTCAATTTCTGGGAAAAGAGAGTTGTGGCAAGAGCTACGCGACTTATTTGGCATTTGTAACAGTACTTAGTCTATAAGTGGGATTTCAATGTAGTTAGATGAGATTATGCAATGTCCACTGCGAGCATCGATGTTTTCTTATCCAATGGTTAATGGGTTTGTATATGAGAAGTTGTTCAAGAGGTGTTGATTTTTCGTTTTTTTTTTTGTTATAGTTTATTAAATGGCTTGGATGGGGTCTATCAAAGTCCTTGGGGTTGTACTTTTAGCTGTTAAGATTGATTTTACTGTAGGCTCAAAGGTTTCATGGTTTGTTTTCATCTTTTATTTTATCAGCTTATAGTAGAAGGTAGATACCATTATTTCATTTTATCAATGAGAACTGAGAAGTTATTTCTTTTTTTTTTTGTTCTTTTATTGTTTTTTGGCTTTTTTGTTCAAAAAGAAGTTTACTAGCACAGGAAGTATGAATTCCTTATAACAAGCTTGTCCGAGAGTTTCTTTGAATGATATTAACCCTTTCAAATGGAGGTCCCATATGTGAGAAACATGTTTTTGTTTTCTTCATTGTTTCTTTTATCCAGTACCTGGCTAACCAAACATGCTTTCTAGGAAGTGAAATAAAGTCTTCGGGCCACTTCCTTATTCTCCTTGAATATACACTCGTGGGTCCAAGGAAACATTTAAAAATATTAATTTCTGGCTTGATATTGTGGTCTTCACACATTCATTGAGAATTGGGGGTTGGGGATGAATCTAATAGGGTGGAAGGTTTGCGAGGTTTTGGTTTACAAGCCAATTGGAAGTTGTAATCCTTTTGGAATACCTTGGTTATAGGGAGAATTCACTATCCTTTCACTTTTTTGCAC
The DNA here is from genome assembly GCF_002806865.2 of Cucurbita pepo subsp. pepo. NCBI lineage: Eukaryota > Viridiplantae > Streptophyta > Magnoliopsida > Cucurbitales > Cucurbitaceae > Cucurbita > Cucurbita pepo. The sequence continues at coordinate 11,536,875 of NC_036639.1, read as the reverse complement.
ACTTGACTTCTCTTACCGATAATATCTGTGGCCAAAGAGGAAAGACCGGAAAAGTTCAACCAAAATATGTTTCCATGCTTATCAAGTTGAGTTGTGCGTTGATATATATTCTTTCTGGTTGCTACCTTATGAGTTAAAATATGTGATGTGTTCAAGAGATTGTCTGACATGTTTTTGTAGGACCTCGTTGAGCGGATACTTGCCATCCTTTCTGATGAACAAGGTAAGATTTTTAAATCTTGATAACATTCTTCTTTATAACCTTACTTGAATTCTACAATTGAGCACTATATAGTTCCCCTTGTTTATGTGGAGATCTTCATACGTTGGGCTTCTGTTTCATAATTCTTTTGCTGGAATATGTTGAAGCTCTTAAATACATTGCTTTCGTGTTTGTTTTTTTTTTCATATTGCTTGCATGTCTTGTTTGAGGGACTAAGGGAAATCCAGTTGGTTGGGGGACTAAGGTTGAGGGGCTAAGGGAAACCCTGTTGGTTGGGGTTCAGTATATAAATGTTAAGGTCTCGAGTTCAATTATTTTTGTTTTGTTTTTTTTATAAGAAATAAGGAACATATTAATGGTGGAAAAGCATACAAAAAAGGAGATAAGATACCCCAGAAGGCCAAAGGGCTACCAAAAAGGCTTTTAATTAGCCAAAAATTTTCATGTTCTGTGAACATAAGCTGTAGTTACTTTATAACTTTAATAAGACTTGTCTCATATTTTATCAATATCTGTTTCAATTGTTTCTTTTCAGTTTCAAAAATGTGGGCAAAGAAAAATGCTGTTGGAAAGGATCAAGTGGCTAAACTTGTTGATGATACATATAGGTTTGTCTTCTGGTGTTATATATTTCTTCAAGGTTCTTGTTGACTAACTTCCACTTTTAATTCTGTAATTATTCACACGTCGCTGTTTTATAAATATATCATATCTTGTAGTGTTTCTTGTAATCATCTCAACTGGTGTTTTCTTTTTCACATTCTTTTATACCTTATGTATGCCCAGCTGTCAACTTTTATTTGTTCAAACTTCTTTCTCATGATTTTTTTTTATGCAGAAAGATGCAGGTTTCTGGGGCCACGGATTTAGCATCTAAGGGTCAAGGTGTCTCTGACAGTAGTAACATGCAGGTTAAAGGCGAAACAGAAGATTCTTTGCAATTGGATATGAAGGTTCGGTGTCTTTGTGGAAATGCCTTACAAACAGAATCGACGATTAAGGTATAACTCAAACCATTCTGTTTATGCATTTTTCTTTTTAAGTTCCTTCCATGTTTTTTTTTTGTTTTAATTATTTTGGTTCCTTTTATGGTTCCATCTCCCTTGAAACATCAGTTGCTTTTGTTCACCACTCTTTTTTACGTTCGACAGTGTGAGGATCCACGGTGCCAAGTGTGGCAGCACATTAGTTGTGTTATAGTTCCAGAGAAACTTACGGAAAGCAATCCACCATGCCCTGAACACTTTTATTGTGAGATCTGTCGTCTCAATCGTGCTGACCCGTGCGTATCTATTACCCATGTCTTCCATTTAGCCTATTGGCTTTTTATTTGTGGAATTAGGGGTTACTGAATGCAAGTCTGCCTTTTTTTAAATCAGTCAATAACTACTATCCTTCCCATAGGAATGACTGTTTGGTATGTGCAATTGAGGGCAGTGAAGTATGCTATTTGCTTGAAAGTTTCTTCTTTATGTGGTTCAGTACATTTTGGCTTGTCTGGTATATCTCTACATAGAGAAAAAAGTATTAGTTGCTTATGTTGTAGAAATAAACTGGATGTATGGGAAACAGGAATGTTTGATAATGAAATATTGAAGTACTTTCTTCTTTGAAGAAGTTAATAACATTTATTCCGCCAAAAAATTCTCATCCAAAGAAAAGAACAAATTAGTGACTAAATAGAGAAAATAGTTAAGCTTCTACACTCTAACTCCAGTATTAACCTTTTTTCGGGAGTGACACATGATTGATTTCTTTGCTTACAACACAAAATCTTTCTTTTGATGAATTTTAAAACCTTTGCAATTATCTAAATTAACGAATAGATTTCAAGTTTGTTGGATAAGGGATCTCTTGATTTCAGTTTGATGCACGTTGACCTTGAATTAATTTTTTTGGTGCCCAGGTTGATGCTTTCAATTGTATAATAAGAGTTAATTAAGTAATTTTGTTTTGTCCTTCTTTAATGATGTGCCATCTAACATTTTTTTAATACAGTTTTTGGGTTTCAGTTGCACATCCTCTGTTTCCTGCAAAGCTGATTACCACATCCTCAAACATTCCAACGGATGGGTGAGGTCACTTTATTAACTTTTGATTCAAGACCTTCTGTATCCCCCGCCTCTTGAAAAGAAAAAGAAACCCAAAAACGCTGTTTTTGTTTATGCATGGATACATTTTGTTCATTTAAGTTTAAATGGTAATGTCATATCTGTCTTTGCATTTTGGTGTTGACTTGGTAATTTCGTATGTAATTATTCATTTTCTGATATGTTGACTAATTTGAGCTCTTTCTTATAATTTCACTTAGCCATGGATTGAGGCTATCTCCTTTTTGCAGATTTCATCATGTTAGTAAAAGTCCTGTTTCTTTTAGAAAAGTGTAGATTACGATTACATGTTAAGAGTTGGAAGTAACTTGAACAAATAGATTAACAATCAAACGCTGGGGATAATAATATCTTATACGTTCAAGATCTTTCTGTCCCGATTTACTTGTTTGTTCTCAACAAGCCAGTTCTTTTTGGTCCTGTATCCCTCAGTATACCTTTAACATCATTCCCTGCATCTTCATTCTCAATTCTAGCCTGTGTCCAGTGTTTTAAAAAGTTCCTTAAGGCTTGTGCCTAGGTGCCAGGCGCAGATCTCAAGGTGAGACGCATGTGTGCTTGTGGCTTCTTATGAGCCCTATGGTGCAAAGTCCAGTGCCTTGGGGCTTCTTCATAGTTGAAAAAATATTTACTGACACTGAACGCAAAAAATCCTTGCATTTAGGGTTTTTTTTCTTCTTTATTAATTAAAAAATTACTAACCCTAGATGCTTATTGTTTAGGGTTTTCCCCGTCATATTTCTATTTCAACCAGAAGTTCTAATGTTACATTCTTATAACATATATATTGATTTTCTATATATTCTTTTTTTTTTTGACGACGTGCCTCTTGTACGAATATGTAGGACAAATCCCATGCAGAGTCTGGATAGAACGTTTCAACTCACAAGGGCCGATAAGGACTTACTTTCTAAACAGGAATATGATGTTCAGGTTGGTTAGTGCACCTTTCTTTCCCTGTAAACTGATTGATTTCTTAACTAAGTATGTCTTTGTTATGCTAGGCCTGGTGTATGCTTTTGAACGACAAGGTTCCATTCAGGATGCAATGGCCTCAGTATGCAGAGTTACAAATTAATGGTATGCTATTAATTTTACCCTATATGTATCAAAACTTTAATTAAAAAGTTCACAACTGTATTTATCTATCATATTTGTCAGTTTATAAAAAAGTAGGCATGCATTTAATTATTGATTAGGTCATGGTTGCACTATCATGTATGTATAATGATGTTTACTATGCAGTAGGACAGTTCATTTAGTTTTGACGATCAAACTTTAATTGCTTCACAGGTTTGGCTGTTCGTGCCATTAATAGGCCCGGCTCTCAACTTTTGGGGGCCAATGGTCGTGATGATGGTCCAATTGTAAGCTCTCTTATTCTGCATTGCAATTTTTGTGTATTCTCGTGGAGCATTATGTTTTCTAACGCCTAACTTTTGGACTCTTTTGTCCTGTCAGATCACACCGTGCACAAAAGATGGAATGAATAAGATAACATTAACAGGATGTGATAATCGTACTTTTTGTTTAGGGGTTCGAATTGTGAAACGGCGCACTGTTCAACAGGTAACTTTTTTGGGAACCATAGCTGTTAAATATCTTTCAAGGTTTTAGATTCTTCTGGATATCATTTTGGAGAATCTTTATATTTGTTAGACATATTTGTAATGAAGCAGCACATTTTTCCAGTGTAAATGTTTCGTTATCACTGGTGCGGTGCAGCTTCATTGTTTTGTGTATAATTGTGGGGCAGGTTTGAAAGAAATAAATACTTCTATTAATATAAAACATTTGCATGAGGGGTCAAGCCTTTATTCTTATACCGATATTCAATTGCGTCATTTCTTGTGTCTGTATGCATCTTCATAGAACTGAACTTACCTTCCCCAGTAAGTTACTAGTTTCCACTGCCAGGAGGTAATTAAGTATGTTTGAAAATTGTTGTTAGGGGAGATGGCTATTAGGAAATGGTGCTGGAGGCTATCACAAGGCATAAGCTTTTGGGCATTAGATTGATACTGGGTGCAAGGAAGAGATGGAGATGGCTGGAAAGAAATAAAATGAAGGGAAAATTGCAAAAAACTGCCCTCGAAGTATGTCGGTTGTAACAATTGCACCCCAAACTTTCAAAGTGTAAAAGTTAATCTCTCAAAACTATGAAAGTCAGACCCCTAAACCATAAAAAAATGTAAATTTTAGACTGGCTAAACTTTTAAAAAATGTGAAAATTAGACATTTAAACTTTGAAGGTTAAAATTAAACCTTCAAAACTCTAAATACTGTAAAAATTGGATCCATTTTACCCTACTTCTCTCTCATGTTTCCTATTTTCTATATTCTCTCTCTCACCCCACCTCTTCTCCCGTCAATCACTCACTCTCACTCTAATCTTGAAGAAGAATCTCTTTTATTGAAAAGAGGAAAGAAAGAACAACAGATATAGCATCACTTTTGTCTCGCATAAATTACTTGTTAAGACGAGAAGAAAAGAAAAGAAATTTGCACATCCCCTAACCTAACCCTTGAATACAAGGATAAGAAATTTTGAGTACAAAGGGTTTGATCTTTCTACCACCCTAGGATGGTCGGGATCTGTCCCATCTTCTGAGCTCTACCTATTATCTTAAGTTTTCATGTAGGAGGATTGGAATGAGATGGGAGTTGGAATTGTTGCAATGTGCACATGTTTGTATCCGTTTTATTTTTTTTAATGCCTGTCACAAATATTTCCTATCTTTTATTCTCTCAGAAATGTTAATAAGTTGGTTGTCATTGGGTGTTGCACGTGGTTTTTCTTCTTTAGATTCTAGCCATGATTCCCAAGGAGTCCGATGGTGAATGTTTTCAAGATGCTCTTGCCCGTGTTTGCCGTTGCATTTTTGGTGGGAACACTGCAGATAATGCTGATAGTGACAGTGACGTGGAGGTTGTTGCAGACTTTTTTGGGGTTAATCTACGCTGTCCTGTAAGTCTCATGCCATTTTCTGAAATACATTAGTCTTCTATATTGTATTATTATGCTTCTCATTTGAGATATTTGTTAGAAGTGGGAGGATTTCTCAATCCTTTATGGATTATGCTTGTTGCCGATTCTTTCTTTTTGTAAATGGTCAACACTTTTCATTGGTTCACTGTCGCTGGAGTTGACAAAGAAATTACAACTTTAGGGGAAGGAAAGCCAAACCATTAAAAATCACAAAAAACTCTTCTAGTGCGCATGAAGAGAACTCTTTCTATTTATGTACTCTGTCATTTTTCTCAAAATTAACACTTCGGATAGGATACGAAAAATCCAAGTATTGATCTTTTCCACTTATGTATTCCTGTCATTTTCTCAATGAAAGCTGGTTTATCATAAAAACTAAAGATGAACTATCAATCCCAAAAGGTCCTTGTTTTAAAGATTTACATATCCAAGTTTGATGATCAACTGTTAATCTTTGCTTTGGTCATGAAATCCGAGCAAAGCCTTTATAATGTCATTTTGAAGGATCTATCCCACCAAACTCAAGTTTTTGCTTTGATCACTCAAGTCCTACTTACCTCAATTCTCCAATAATCTGCAAATAAGGATTCCATGGATGGCCATTTCACTTTAGTGGTGCCCATTATGCAAAAAGGATGATGATCGTACTTTGTGCTTTCTCTTCCTGAATTTGTGAAATTCTTCTCGCTGGCTTTGGTTGGTCTGTGCTTCTTCCCTTTGATCCCACTTGATCATCCATTCCATCACACAAAGAAGACTCGTGGTTTTGGCTTCATTTCAGCATAGCCTTTATTTGGTCGCTATTGAGAGGAGCCACAATTTTTTTTTTGATAAGATGGCATCAAATATCTTTTTTATAGTCTCTTTCTATTTTGGCTTTATCATGGTGTAAAAATGTCTCCCCTTTTGCAATCATATCACGGGCACTGTTCTTTTTCTAACTGGAGGATGTTTTTGTAACTTCCTTTGGATGGGGGTTCACCCCCTTGTATAATTTTATTTTATCAAAGACATTGTTTCTTGCCAAAAACAAATCATAATAAATGATCAAAATATGGAGATCTACTCTTATCTTGGAAAATAGTTTGGAATCAAATGGCTGATCCAACAGATCAGATAGCCGGCTGGGTGTTGCAAACCTCTAATTTTTTTTTTTTTTTGACAAGAAACAAACTTTCCTTTTTGAAAACCTTTGGTTTATGTTTATATAATTAGTGTGTCACTCACAGTTGACTTTGACCACACTATTTTTTTAAAATTCCTGTGCCTAGGACAATAAAGGTGAATCATGTTGCAGTATTAAGCTTTTCTTATGCACCATATATGTATATATGTGGTCACGTTCTTCATTGTTTTGAAGAGTATTTCCCATACTAGATGGATATTGAGGTTGCAAGGTCTAAACCTATGTGCCCAGTGTGAACTTAAGAAGTTCCTTTGTCCTCCATTATTTGAGTTAGTTGGATAATTTCATGATAAAAGTATGTTACAGTGACTTGACATTCATTAGATGGTTTCAATGTCTAAATTTTGGTTGTCAAACTGAAGTGAGTATAAACGCTAGTATGGGATACTCATCAGCTTGTAATTTGGTATTTCTAGTTGGCTAACCACTGGAAAAATTGTTTTGGGTTTTACTTATGTGCATGCATATCCAATTCCACAGATTGTAGAGAACATTGTTGCAAGAATTGGCCTCAATATTGTGTAATTAAGGAAAGATGGTTGAAGCCAGAGTGCATACTCAATTTTTTGCTAGGAAGTTCTTATATTATTTTTGGAGTTACACTTGTGTTGCAAAAATTATTTATTGGTAATAATCTGTATTATTTCTTTGTGGGCTTCCGTTCCCTAGATGAGTGGTTCAAGAATGAAGATTGCTGGACGGTTTAAACCTTGTGCTCACATGGGCTGCTTTGATCTTGAAGTGTTTGTAGAAATGAATCAACGCTCAAGGAAGGCAAGTTGTTTTTTCAATTTCTTATGCTAATCTTCTTATATTAAACTGTTTGTATTTTTACTGCAGTGGCAGTGCCCAATCTGTCTGAAGAACTATGCGCTGGAGAATGTTATCATAGACCCTTATTTCAACCGTATAACATCTATGGTACTGTCTTTTCTGCATTCTTCAGCTACATTTTACCGGTGAAATTAATTTAATCCTGTCATACTATGGTTCTACAGATGAGACATTGTGGTGAAGATGTTACAGAAATTGACGTTAAGCCTGATGGTTCCTGGCGTGTGAGGTCTAAAACTGAAAGCGAGCGCAGGGATCTTGGTGACCTTTGGCTGTGGCACTCCCCTGACGGCACTTTGTGCGTTAGTAATGAAGAAGTTAAACCAAAGATGGAAGCATCAAAGCAGATAAAGCATGAAGATGGATTAGAGCGTGGTCTGAAACTTGGCATCAGGAGGAATAGTAATGGGTTTTGGGAAGTCAGCAGACCTGAAGATATCAATACTTTCTCTGGTAATAGAATGGGGGAGAATTATGAGAACCATGACCACAAGATTATCCCAATGAGCAGCAGTGCCACTGACAGTAGGGATGGTGAAGATCCAAGTGTAAACCAGGGTGGTGTAAACTTGGATCTCTCTAATAATAATGGGATTGAGATGGATTCTCTTTCCTTACATGTTGACTCAGCATATGGATTTACCGAACAAAATCCTATTGCTCCAGCTGGTGATGTCATTGTTCTAAGTGATTCAGATGAAGATAATGACATTTTAGTTACGTCTGGAACTGTTTATCAGACGAACCATACAGATGCAGATGAGGTTCCTTTCTCCATGCCACCTCCTGGACACACAGATACATATCCCGATGATCCAACTCTATTATCTTCTGGAAATTCATGCTTGGGTCTTTTTAATGCCCACGATGAGGTTGATTTTGGAATGTCTTGGTCATTACCTCCTGGAACACAAGGAGGTGCTGGGTTCCAATTGTTTAGCAACAATGCAGTTTTATCAGATGATTTAGTTGACTTGCAGCATAACTCCATCAATTGTTCCTCAATGAATGGCTATGCAGTGGCCCCAGAGGCAGCTATAAGTCCCACTTCTCTTGTTCCAGATTCTTCAATTGGTCGTACTGATGGTAACATGAACGATAGCTTGGTTGATAATCCATTAGCTTTTGCTGGTGATGATCCATCTCTTCAAATATTTCTTCCTACAAGGCCTTCAGATGCGCCTATGCAGTCTGATTTCAGAGATGAGGTTGATGTATCAAATGGTGTTCATACTGATGACTGGATCTCTCTCAGGCTTGGGGGTGATTTAGGTGGTAGCAATGTGGAGTCAACAACGGCCAAGGGACTGAATTCAAGACAGCATATTCCATCAACTGGAGGCGAAATCAATTCATTGTCTGGTACTGGTTAGTTATTTTCCACTTCCTCTCCTGTTGAATTGTGAGGATTGGTTAGAATTCAATGATGGTTGCAGATCTGAAACGCATGCATTGTTTTGAATAGATCTTTTGTAGTTACAGCAATTTTTTGCCTGGATATTTTTTTTATTTTCCTTCACGTTCCTCACCAATGCCTTGTGACTTTTCACTATATCAGTGAAAAGTGTTACTTGTTTGCCGTCCTTTGCTCCTCCACTTCAGACTTTTATATTCTTTTGGATCTTTTCAATTTTGGATTGGACAAAATTGGTTTTTGCATGTAATTATCTTGTTTATGCATATGTTTATTGTTTTCTGGCCGTTTTCTTATGATCTTGCTCATATACTTCATTATTTCCTGTAGAAAGAACATGCCCAAATGATCTCTGAAATTATACTCGGTGGAGGGCTTTTTTGTAACCTCTAGGCCTGTGAGGAGGCTTTCATCCCCCTTTTGTACATGTCATCACATCAATGAAATCATGCTTCTGAAAAATAAAAACTCAATTCCAGCTTCTCTTGCTTCTGCATTTGCTTTTATTCGAAGTTCTGGTGTATTCTTGATTTTGAGGCTAACTATATTGTTGCATCAGCTTCTCTGCTTCTTGGAATGAATGACGTTAGACATGAGAAAGCAAGCCGGCAAAGATCAGATAGCCCATTCTCCTTCCCTCGCCAGAAGCGTTCTGTCAGACAGCGGATGTACCTTTCTATAGACTCCGATTCAGAGTAGGCTTTGTACCTTAGATGACCAAGAATTATTGCTGCTCTTATTTGATTTCTTTCTGGGGACAGGCAAGCTCGTAAATATTCATTTTGGTTCATCTCTTCTTCAAACTTCAAGTATGTTCCCCCATATTTTATGGGTAAGAAAGTTGATAAACGAGCAATCGTCAAGGACCAAAGCTAGTGGAGGGAATCTGGCCAGCACAGTGGAAATGGATAATGGATAGTATACAACAACACCCAACTCTCTTCAATTCTCTGATTATTGGTGACGCCAGAGGCCTAATGTGATAAGAGGATAGCAGGATGGTCGGACGACTTGTGTGCTTGTAGTTCCAGTGCGGGTGAAACTGTACAGAGAGAGATGGTCATGAATTGGGTAGTCGTCATGTAATACAATTTTTTTTCCTCTACGATGAGAGCAATTAGGTGTATATATCTTTGATTGAGATTTAGTTTATTTATAGAAATTAATTTTACACCAGAAAGAAAGTGTAATGTTTAATTGGCGTGACCGTTCTATATATCATCCTGTGGAAACTGAACGAATGGTTGCTTCCCATCTTTCCTTGTTGCAACGCTTTCGAAAAGCACTACTTCAAATACAATCATTGCCAATGATAATCATTAAGAAATTTCATTGTATCTATTTTGTTGTCTTGGTTTTGAATTTGATCTTGGAAATTTGTATACTCGTATCATCATATTGTAAATGACTTAGACTCCAATAACCGTCGAAGTTAGCAGGTATTGTTACTTTTTGGGTTTTTACTCAGGCAAGGAGTAACACAACCGATGTGGGGTGAAACAAGTCGTTTGTGGGGTGAAACAAGTCGTTTGTGGGGTGAAACAAGTCGTTTGTGAGGTGGAACGAGTCATTCTCTTCCCCAACCGATGTGGGATCTCACAATCCACTTCTCCAATTGATGTGGGATCCCCCCAATTCACCCCTTCGGGGCCCAGAGTCCTTGTTGGCACACTGCCTCGTGTCCACCCCCTTCGGAGCTCAACATCCTCGTTGGTACATCGCCTGGTGTCCAGCTCTAATACCATTTGTAACGGCTCAAATCTACCGCTAACAAATATTGTTCTCTGTGGGCTTTCCCTTTCGAACTTCTCAAAGTTTTTAAAATGCATCTCCACACCCCTACAAAGAATGTTTCGTTCTCTCCAATCAATGTGGGATTTCACAATCCACCCTCTTTCAGAGCCCGGTGAACCGATCTCCCTTTCAACCGATATGAAATCTCATGACTAAAGAATGACCTTTCCGCATACATAAAGATACTTTTATAACTTAGACTAAAAAAATATGAATGTCAAATACCACTGAATAATCAGACAATATAAAGCTCCTGCACGTCATTATGAAAATGAAAATGGGAATTGCCTACTGGGGGTTCAATTTTGAGTACACTACAAGTAAAACCATTGGAAATCGGCCTTCCTACGAAACTGAGCGGCCTGTTAGTTTTTTGTGAAATCTTATTCTCAGAACCAACTTTTAGCCAATTTCAACAATGGGTTCAAGTGTAAAAAAGCCGCACCCATGAACTTGGCCTCTGGTTGAGCTGTCTGTCGAGACATCAAAGACAACTTCAACAGTAACAAAGTGAGCCTCTGATTCATCATAGGACATACATGAAACTTGGTACAAAACTCATAACAGCTTTAACCCAAATGAACAGACAGCATTGACATGGCCATAATAGAGTTTGGATTTGGTTAAGGGTATGCATTCGGTCCAAAGGAACATGTTTAACCATCAGAAGTTCGCATCCGTTCAATCATCGGAAGTCGCTGATTTGGGACGTCTGAAACTCTCACAGCCAGGGCAATTGTGCAAGCTCTCGTGAATATAAATATCACAATCAAGACAGAAGTGTTGTTTGCACTTTGGGCAAGAAACTCGGATGCCTGGGCTGTTACCTGTACCTAATATGAACAGAATGTACATTTCAATGAGTCAAAAGTTCGATGAACAGTGCAGAAATCATCCATATTTCTTCATAAAGTTGCTTCTATTGCCTTAAACAGGATCACATATGAGCAATGTAATAATCTTAAGTCACCCAATACAGAGACAACTTAAATCCCCATGAGATTGTTTCAGCATAGTACTGATGCAGCACAAAATTAGTAATGAAGAACGACCAAACCGTGAACAGACATTCTTTGCTTTAGGAATCAGACATTACGGGCCATTCGAAAATAGCACCCAGCTTAAAGAACCCCAAGTAAGAAAGACAAAAAGTCTGTTCTTTCCACTCCACCTGATTTTAAGGTATCCACGCTCACTAATCCGACACGTACATTATATTATAAGAAGACCGTAATTCCAAGTATCATGTTTATTTGAGTTCTTACCAGGGTTTGTGAAGTTTTCTTGGCAGCCAAAGCAAACTTTCGGTAGTTGATGTCGTGGATCATGAAATAGTTTATCAGAAACTTCATCAAATGGTATAATCGGAAAGAGATGATGGTACGACCTAGCCAAATGAGGTGAAGAAATAAGTGTCAATCCACAAATTCGACACTCAGTTGGCAGCTCGCAAACTCGAGCTTTGCATCGAGGGCAAGTATAGCCCCCTCCAACTTTAGCTTCCTTGTGACACGAACAAATCGCAATAGAACTCTCCCCTGCTCTTTGTGGAAACCCCATCTTGATCAAATTAGGCATTGCAGAGTCTGCTATTGCTGGGGGTGGAGGTGCGTGCTCTAATAGCAACTCTTTGAAATGGGACTACAAAAAAGGCAAGTTTTACACAAACATTTAGCGAAGTACTCCCATATAAAAACATCAACAGAGTCTTGCTGCAGTAATTTTATGGTTAGTTCTTCATTTTAGGAAACCGACACATCCAATTAAACTCACCTNACACAAACATTTAGCGAAGTACTCCCATATAAAAACATCAACAGAGTCTTGCTGCAGTAATTTTATGGTTCGTTCTTCATTTTAGGAAACCGACACATCCAATTAAACTCACCTCATCCAATGCGACCGAGTACGAGCCACCGGTTTCCTGACAGAGATGTCTGCATATAAAAAGTTCAGCAGTAAGACCAATTACTGAACACCTTATTTTAGATGTTTTGCATTTCTGAACTGTCTCCATTATATCTCCAGGATCACAGGAATTGAGAGCAGAGTATAAGATTAAAACTTCTCTATGCCCATATGATGGTATTTGATTTAGATAGCCACAAACAAGATCCAGACCATTCTGCAAGGATGCTTCACCTGAGCATTCCAGTTTCCCCATTAATGCTTTAACATGGGACTCAGGACTCCCACCAAGATCTGTTAAGCTATGAGCAACTCCATCCTTTATAGTCACCAAACCAATCTGACTGAGAGGATTTTGGTCAAAGAATTCCCTGACAAAAGCTTCCACATGTTTTGCAACCACAGCCATTCGACTCGGTCGAAAATCCATTTCCGCTGCTGCCTGCATGTCGAGAGATACGCAAAATAAGAGAAATAGATAAGGAAAAACCACCATTTCATCACTTCTACAGTTCCTATGGACAGAAATTCATGCTCTAAACTATACTCATTCAGAAAATACTTCCCAGACCCTTCCTAACATAATCAGAGAACAAACAANAACTCATTCACATAATACTTCCCAGACCCTTCCTAACATAATCAGAGAACAAACAAGTTGGGAAAATGAGATTATACCACATTATAGTTCTTGGGAGAAGTCCATGTTTGATAATCATTTGATTGTTAGTATTTGGTTTCTGGAAATTAAGATTACTTGAAAGTTTGTTTGTTTTGTGATCTACTCCATATTTTCAATGAAAAACATTTCAGCAGAGATTCGATGCATTTAACTTGATGAACATCAGAAATCCCTTTTCTCAATAAGAACATCAAAAGCGAAGGCATAGGTGAAATTAAATCAAATAGCAGGAAGTAATAGAGACATGAATGAAAAGGGAAACCANTATGCATTTAACTTGATGAACATCACAAATCCCTTTTCTCCATAAGAACATCAAAAGCGAAGGCATAGGTGAAATTAAATTAAATAGCAGGAAGTAATAGAGACATGAATGAAAAGGGAAACCAACCCTGGAGAAATCAATGACGACATAGAGATAGCGAATAAGACCCTTTTGAATTCGAGCAGTGGTTGCTAAGGAAGAAAGTGAACGAAGACGTCTGCGATATTGGGCATGGAAAATGGCCTTATTGTCAATCGGCCGAAGAAGCCCAGACTCGTCCTCTTGTAGGGCTTCCCACGACCTATCATCGGCATAAGTCCTTTCCCAGGCCGCCATTCCGCCATTGGCATCGTCATCATCGTCTTCTTCTTCGGCCTCACCATTTAATCGCCGATTTTCGCCATTGTTCATGGTTTTTCCTAAGGAATTTCTTGAGGGTTTTGGAATGAGATCAAATTGATGAACCCCCAATATCGAAAACAATCTATACTTGGAGAACAAGCAGCATTAGGGAAGTTAAAGAGTAACAGTTGGTAGGTCAAAAGAATTGGAAAAATGAGGGCCAATTCGGGGATNGAGTTAAAGAGTAACAGTAGGTAGGTCAAAAGAATTGGAAAAATGAGGGCCAATTCGGGGATTGAAGGTGCGCTGAGGAATCGATAATGACGAACTGAGGTGGATATGAATTTGATGGGTGGGATTCGAGTGTGAAGAGAAGAGATGAGAGAACAGTGGCAGTTGTAATGGTGTTCAGTGGCAGAGGCAGAAAGTGAGCGCTTAGGAAATGTTTCGGCGTAGACTGTACTTGTAATGCTAATGTCATTGGGATTTTTTAGGGATGCCTAATTTTTTTTTGGGCCATCATCTTTCAAACCCATGTGGTTGTATATATAAATCTTTCCGGGGTTGTTGATACTTTCTTGTCGGTTCCTTCTTTCATTACCCGAGCTTGAAGAAGGAAGAGATAAGGGAGTCTTATGGAGAACGTGGTTAGAAATCTATAATAGAGTTCAGATCGCTCCCAGTGATCTCAGTCGGTTCGGTTGTGTTTGACATTTTTCTTCATGGAGAAGGAGGAGATAAGAGGGCTCTACGAAGAATATGGTCAAAAATCCAGAATAGAGTCCAGATCGCTTCCGGTAATCTCAGTTGGTTCGGATTGCGTCTAGGCCTCTCTTCAACTTCTTTACTTGATATGCACTTAATCATGTTCAAGTTACCTTACATTTTAGTTCTATTTTCTTTAAACTTTTTTTAAATTATAAAAACACTCTTTTACATCATAAAAACACTCTTATTCATTTAAAAAATTTGAAAATTATACTTAATATTTCATAAAGATTTCACAATTATCGAATAAATATGTTAGAAGATTAGATAGAGAATCTAGATAAGATAACTTGGTATCGACTTTTTATCCAACATAAGATTAAAATTTCTACTATCAATAACATTAAAACATTTACATTTTAAAAAAATAGAGATATTTTTTAAACAAAGAATATTTTAATTATATATAATTTAGCCATAGCCATTTTTTCTCTTAAAGTTTGAAGAGATATCTGCCTACCTCAAATACATTCCAAGATCAAATCATCATGGTTAGAATGAAGAATAAGATCGAGAACAATAAATTGTGCATTCAATTAATTTCATTCTAATTTATTTAATTAATTTTAATCATGTTCGAACTTGTAAATAGAACTAAAAGTGGTAGTTAATGGCAATCTCACATCTAAAAGGTGTGGGGAAATGATAAGACGACTTAAAGTTGTGTAAAACAAAAAGGCAGCCAAACAGAATTGTAAACTGTTCTTTGACAATTTCGGATTCAGGATCCTTGTGAATTGTGGTCAGTACAAACTATTGAAGAACTCCGACTAGGATACATCAACATTCAATCTGGGAAACTAAAGTTCTAAGCTTTCAGTAGGTAGGTCGACCCTAAGCAATTCCCCCAGGATGCATGTTTGTACAAAGGAGAAAAATTGTTGCATAAGCACATGTTTTGTTAGTTTCATGTAGCAGATATAGTGAGAAGAATGATGAAACCAAAAACACACATTGACTCACTCAGTCTACAGGCTCTGAATTCAGAACCGGATGAACTCTTAGTGCAGAAGAACCAAGGTGCATACCTCGAATGATTCCGTCGTATCCGACCTTGACTCTGTGACACAGGAGCAATATGGCGTCCCACAATGCTGTTCTTCCCTGAAAATAAAGATCATAACAGTTATTGTTGTCCCAATGACGTTTCAGATCAGATCGATTTTGGAACGTAACATTAAACATTATGTAATCTATGATATTGAACGAAGTCTAAGAATGATTTGAGCAAATAACGCGTTCAAAGGAAAACAACCTGAAGGGAAAACTGAAGCTTCTTATCCCAATACAAAGAGAAAACTGGGGGACTTTTCCTCCCAACAGCCAGTATGCAAGCTCCAGGGTGGATAATGGAAGGAGCACCATATATTATTGCTATGTACTTCTCGGGAAACCGTTCTTTTGGAGGAAGAACCCCCAAGAACAAAGGATTTTTACTGGACTGAGCTCCGGCATAGGTTGAAGGATCTAGATGTAGCATCCACTTCGGATGCTCAAGGTAAGCACAGAATAAATACAAGAGTAAGTGAGAATCGGTTGGAAGGTCAAGTGTCCATTTCTTGTTCTTCTTATCATATACCTCTCCAGTCACAAGATACTCGTAATTTTTCAAGCAGGATCCTTCAGAAAGCTCTGTGAAATTGGTAGTGGTCCAAATGTCAATTTAAAAAATGTAATCTACCATCTATTTTACAGAATTTAGATAGATGAATTAGTGGGAAAAGGGGAAAACGTGATAAACTGATCATATAGGATCTACGCCAACCTTTGATTCTTTGTGCTGTATAATCTGCTCGAATGCTACTTTGAGGCAGCAAGCCCTTGACCAATTCACCCTTCATCAAAGCAAGAAGTTTCTGGTGGTCTACAATGGCATCAACACACTCTTGCATGATGGGAACCGAGGGATTCTGCTGAGGAGACCGTTGTATATTCACTAGAGGCATCTTAACTGCATTGAAGATAGATGATTGCAAACAAAGCAATAATTATTACTATTATTATTTCTATAGAAAAGTAAGCTTCTTTTACTGAGACTGATGATAGAACAAGCAAATCAATCATAACCTAAACTCAAAAAAGGAAAAAAAAAATAATCAATTATAACCAGAAACCCATAGAAACATAAATTCTAGAAACTTTTGAAAAAAAATAAAAGGAAAACCTTACTTTTAGAAGCATCTATGGATTGCACAAGCGTTGCTCGTAACTGGTGGAGAAGTCCATCTTCATCAATGGCCAATGTTGGTTGCCATTCATTAGTCCTGTCAACGGAAGACACAGTAGGAAGGGTTCCAGAGGAATCGCCTACTGGACTTACTGTAATTGAGATACCGAGTTTAGCAGCCACTTCCTTTACCTTAAAGAACCATGAAGTTTAGCAGATTAATAATGTGCAAAGGATGTGTAAACTATCAAAATAATCATTGGTTTCATGTTTGTAACTCATCGTGCAACTAAGCAAAGACCACTCTCAAACACAGTTATAAATCAGACCAGTTTGATTCACACGTAAATCTCCATAATGAGACATACGAGGAAAAATGGAAATATTGGGAATATAAGTCATATGCCAACAACTATAGCTCCACAAGAACTAGAAATCTAGACACTAAAAAATTGAAATGTTCTAATATACAGGTTAAATTATACGCTATATCACAGGATTATATATATTTTTTTCCATGAAATATAATCTATATTTACACCAAAAACTTTATCACAACAAGTTAACATGCCCGATAGAATTCCTAAATTGTGGTTTATGAAAATCATTGAAATCCGAGTCAAGGAAAACAAAACTTAATTACTAAAGCACAAAGTAGACCAACCGTACCTGAACATGACTGGTTTCAATCTTTTCTACAAGAGGATTAAGCAGAATAGAAGAAAACCATTGCCTAAGACGATCACGCCATTCCTCGATTTGGGGATATACTCCCAAATGCTTGAAAGCTTCAACCATTTCCTCCATAGACATTGGAGAGGGAGCATCACCCTCTCCTTTCTTAGGAGGAGTTTTGAATTTCTGTGAACTTGGAGACATTCTTACAGGCCTCAAGGGAGTACTTCTGGTAGTTCCAGAGGTATTAGCTGAAGTATCAACAGTACTGGGACTGGTTTTACCAACACTGCTGATGGTGGGGGGTGGAGTAGCTAATTTTCCTGCAGACTCAGTTAACTTTTCATCTACTTCAGTAAGAAATCGTTCAAATTCTTCTTCGGACGTAATTTCTTTCAGAGAGGATACTCGTTTGCTTGACCATGAGGTACAAACCACAGAATCCCGTCCCGATGAACTCAGGCCAGAAGGCAATGGTGAGGCCACTCCAGAGACAAGATAAAACGAAGAATCAGAACCAGGGGACTTTGCAGGCGTTGTGAAAGACTGCATTTTACTTCCACTGACAGAGTTTGATTTATCTGTGTTTCTTTGAGATGAATAACCAAAACTGCCCATAGATTGATGAAGAGGAACAAGAACATCAGAAGAAGGAGGTGATGAGTAGGGTTTAGATTTTGGAGGTTTTAATGCCTTTTCAGATGTCCCATTCTCAACCTTTGGTTTTAATCCCATAAGCCCTAGCTGACGCTTGGAAAGAGGTGTTTGATCCTTGGAACCATTAGAGGCAGATACAACAGACACACCACCACTAAATCTTCTTCTATACAAGAATATTGCTTTGAAGAAAGCTAATACTGTTCCCAAAAATACTAAGCCTACCACTGTCTGTACAGCCTTGGCAGAAACATCTGAAGTATTGAAAAGGATGATATTCAAAAAAAGCAATACAGCCATAAGTGTTCAACGTGGTAGCTTAAACTCAAAGCAAACATACACAAATGAGAATAATATAGTAACTTACAGGCCGCCTCTTCAGGAATGTTTTTCACCTTCAAGCTGTCGATAATCGCATTCTCCCTTCATTAATTCAGAAGAAAAAGAATGCATTAGCTTCAGTTAACCGAGAAAACCAAAACCAAGAGCATAAAAGAAAATCTGAAGAAAAAATTCAGCAGAACTCTTTCTCAAGTACTCGTAATTTCTCGTTCACATTCAAGACAACATCCATAAAATCCTCATTCAGAACTAACGAAAAGCTTCACAGTCCACACAAAACAAAGCTACAGACAGAAAACGAAGATCGAAAAGTTCACTAAATAAAAAGGACGCAGCAGATCAAACTTTACCAGGAAACAATGCGAAGGAAGGCAAATGCAGATGCAGAGGAGAGGGAGAAGATGCAGAGGAAGGTGAACTTGGAAGGTTGGATGCTATTGACGGTTAAAGCGGCGGATAATGCCGGGTTCTGGTACGCCGAGAACTTCAAGGGCTTCGGAGAAGAAGAGCCATCGGCTCTTCCGCCATTTCCGGCAGCTTCCATCCGTATCAGGTCTGAATTTGAGATCCGATTTAGGGTTTTTGAAACAGAAACAGGTATTCGATCAGTACGCTACGACATTGGGGAAGACTTCTCAAAGATGCTCTTCTTGACAGAACCTTCGGCTTCAGTCCCTGCGTTTGAAAACGAACTAAAACCCATAACTTCCCAGGGTTTATCCCTTTCTCCCTTCTTCTACATTTTCCCTTTCTCTCCGTGAATAATTTTTTAATTTTTAATTTATTTTTTTATTTTAAATATTGAAATTAGTATAAAATTTTGACATTTGTGAGAGGTTATTTATATTTTTCGCTATTTTTTTGTTTTTTTTATCATTTATAAATATTTCAAAATTGAAATTTAGATCGGTTGATTTTTCATCTATAATAGGGTAGGTTACATGGTCGGGGTTGTGTTGGGTTGAGAGATTTTTTTTTTACCCAACCCAAAAATTTGGGTTGGTTGGATAACCCAATCCAAAACTTTTCACAACCCAACCTAACTCTTTATCTTCGAGTTGGGTTCGGGTTGGATACTGGGTTCTCAATTTTTTTAATTTTATTTATCCACGAGATACCATCTTAAATAAAATATATTAAAAGTTTGCCAACAAAACAAACCCAAATCAATTTATAATTATTGACAAAAAAAAAATAAATATATGTATATATATATATATATAATCAATAATAATAATAAATAAATTCAATAAAAATTTAGGAACAAAAATGGTACGATATTGTCATAAAACTAAGAATAACTAAATACCAACCTTTCTTGAGAATTGATTAAATAATAAAAATGTAAGAATAAATCATAAAATTAAATAAATAATAAAAATGATTAATTTAAAAGTATTGTATATAATAAAAATAAAAAATATATAAATATGTTTATTGAAATATGCTATTATATTATAATTTAAAATATGCTTTAAAATTATTTATATATAATTTATGAACAATTAACGTATAAGAATTTGTTTCAAAATTATATAAAAGAAATTAAACAAAATAATAAAAAGAAAAGGTATATATATTAGATGTTAAAAATAATAAAATAACAAAATAATATAACGGGAATATCCTTATACTGGACTCAGTACGCAAGTCTATTAATATGAAATGATTTTGAATATATTTTATATATTTTTATTTGGCTCGGGTCAACCCGACGGTTTTGCTCACGAACCCGAAATCAAACCGATTCAGTTCGAGTTTAGAAAAATAAACCCAACCCTACACGAAATGCTAATCCAACCCAATCCAACCCTTATAATTCGGGTTGGATTGGTTCGGATTGTCGGATTGTCGATTTAAATATACACTCCTATAATACGGTACGTGAAAGACTATAAAATAATATTACAATTTTTTAAAAACTTGAAACTCAAAGTTTAAATCTTATTCCTATCAAAAATAATTATTCCACTAATAACTCCCTTTCTCACTAAAATTTATAATAAATACAAATGAACAATATATACATAATCAAATAATAATAGGCTTCTACCACACAAACGTCGATGTTTTAGCTCAAACCAAAATTTATGTGATATGGGTTTCGGTTTCTCCTTCGTGAACTTCACTAATCTCTCCTATTTTTATTCCTATTGACCTATCTACAACTATAGATTCATCTTTTATTGCTGCAGTTTCTGTGGGTTCTTCAACAATCTCATTAGACACAATGTCAAGATAATTGAGCTCAGAAAAAGTGGGGGCTCGATGATGGAAAGGGGTCATCTCTTGGGAGCTTTGGGCTTTGCTGCTGCTCTCGAATACCATCGACGACAAGCGCCCAGCGACGAAGGGAGACGATCCCTCTTGGTGTTGGCTTGGGTCCAGGTCGTTGGGGTACTGGTGATGGTTACTCTGTTTTCTCTTTTGCTTCACATCTTGGTGCCATTTCCTTATGGCTTTGGCGGTATGTTCTTCTAATGCGGCAGCTTTGAACTGTGACCCCATCTGATCATATACAAGTACATTCAAAGTAGACGTCAAATATTCGAATCTCCACTTCGAGAATAAGATACTTTACTCATTGATGTATTTACCTGTGTGACAAGAGCATAGAGAGGTAGAGTACTGTAGCTGCACAACACTTGGACTGTGACCCTACAATAATTAACATTTTAAAAATTGTTACATATGGATTTTGAAGCTTAAAAATAACTATAAGTAGATCAATGAAGTTGTTAGATGACACTTACGCCAAGACTATTCTTATAATGATGACCACCAACTTTTCATGGTAGCAAGATTTAATCCCATATTGTAGCTGAAAATGTACAACGGAACTTAATGTAAACAAATCGTAAAAAGAAAAGAAAACGAAGAATAATAAATATGCATAAATTTTTACCGTGACCCAAATGATAAAAGAAAGCTCGAATGCATTCTGAAAATGAAAAGGAAGGAGAAGAAAAGTGATCAATTGTGGGTAAATAAGTTGGATTGGAGAATATGTTAGATAATTTACCATAAACAAGGTGAAATGAAGGAGGGTAAGAACAAATTTGGGGTGATTGAACCAGAAGAGATCATCACTTGGTTCAACCATTGGGGCTCCTTTGATCACATCGGTCTTGTGTTGAAGCTCAAGGGCAAGCCTTGCTACGATCACTTCAAGCTTTGTTCCAAGAGCTAGCACTATCTACATGGTGCAACAATTCAATGTTCCCAACTGAGAATGTTTGTGAAAGTTCTCTATTTATAATCAAATAAATAAGAATGATATGGAAATAGTAATAAATGAAAAAAAAAAACAATAAATATAAAGATATCTAGGATAAAAAGATATATATCTAGATATTTGGCTTATAATAAAATATCAAATATGATATATGTAAACTATTATTTAAACCTATCAATCATCTCTCACCGATGGTAAAAATGTATTTAGCAAATGATAGTAAACTTACAATTAATGGAAGAAAAGACACCCACATATATGCATTCCAACCTGACATATATACAAATATATTTTTCAGCCAATTTTTAGTAAATAAATAAAATAAAAAATGCAAAAGCTTATAAACTAATGGGAAAAAAACTTACCATGCACATCTACGAGGATGAAGATAACTACTATGAGCCACATGAAAGGACTGAATCAAAGAAAAAAAATAGTAAATTATAAAAAGATAAAAAAATAAAAGTTACCGTCCAAATGGAGCGGGTAAAGATTACAAACCTCATGCCAACGACCACTTTGAAGTCATCATGCAACGATCTTTCAATGTACTTTTGGAAGTTAAAAGAAGTGTTTCCACGTATGTGAGTCTGTTCAAAATGAAAACAATAAATTGCTCTTACACTAAATAGAAAATGAAAAACGAAATCCAAATATAAAGAAATTGTACGGTACCGATATGAAACCATGACGAAGGGTTAGGTAATCAACTTTGGCAACTGAACGAAAGAATTGTCTAAAGAAACATTTCTGCAAATTTTTCAGAACACATTAATTGCATCAAATTTTCAAATTTTGAACACCCACTTTCAATAATTTATATATAACATTTAAGGCTACAGAGACCCAATTGAAATAGCTTATAAACAAATATAAAAATAAAATAAAAATAAAAATAAAAATTTACCGTCCAAAGAAGTAATGGTGGTGTGGCACAAGAACTAATATGTCGACGTCCAAAGGTTGTTTGCCTTGTGAATCTAAAACGATTAGGATCTAACCGTCNTAAAAATAAAATAAAAAAAATAAAAAAAAAATTACCGTCCAAAGAAGTAATGGTGGTGTGGCACAAGAACTAATATGTCGACGTCCAAACGTTGTTTGCCTTGTGA
Organism: Cucurbita pepo subsp. pepo; assembly: GCF_002806865.2. Lineage (NCBI taxonomy): Eukaryota > Viridiplantae > Streptophyta > Magnoliopsida > Cucurbitales > Cucurbitaceae > Cucurbita > Cucurbita pepo. The sequence continues at coordinate 11,514,171 of NC_036639.1, read as the reverse complement.
ATCTAAAACGATTAGGATCTAACCGTCCGAAAAAAAATCAAAATTAATCCATAAAAGTTAACTCTCGTTATGAATCACATTTAATATTTAACTTATCGGCTATATCAATTTGCATAGTAAACATTTATTTTTTAAAATTTAAGATATACATAAATCTTTACAACTCTAAGCTAACTAAAAGTCTAACTAAAAAAAGACATTTATTTTTACTTCCAATCATTTTNGCTATGAATCACATTTAATATTTAATTTATTGGCTATATCAATTTGCATAGTAAACATTTATTTTTTAAAATTTAAGATATACTCTAAGGTAACTAGACGTCTAACTAAAAAAAGACATTTATTTTTACTTCCAATCATTTTTCTTCATTTACTTTTATAAAAGTCTAAAGTTAATCCTATAAATATATTAATTATCTAACTCACGGTCTATTTATGAAAGTCAAAAAGTAGCACCATGTATATGATAGCATATTAATTTCCCAACGTTACTTAATTAGACAATTAATATTGNAAGTCAAAAAGTAGCACCATGTATATGATACCATATTAATTTCCCAACGTTACTTAATTAGACAATTAATATTGGAGACTAATTTGGTATGATTATGAAGCATGAAGTGAAATAATTTCAATTACCATAAATATAATTAAATAATTTCAATTACCATTGGCCACTTGATAATCCAAGGTATGAGTTTCTTCCTCCCAAGCTTTCCAACGCCTCATCTGTTTAAATTTCATTCAAATATAAAGAAAAAAAAATGTTTAAAAAAAAAAAAACAAAAAACCCAAATTCAATAGGGGACCGATTCAAATATTATTGGGTCCAAATTTAATTTAAATTAAACTAAAAATAATAATATTTGACTTATGATAACGACAGCCAAATTTCTTGAGNTAAACAAAAAACAAAAAACCCAAATTCAATAGGGGACCGATTCAAATATTATTGGGTCCAAATTTAATATAAATTAAACTAAAAGTAATAATATTTGACTTATGATAACGACAGCCAAATTTCTTGAGCCATGAAAACGACAACCGTAGCTGCCGTTTTAAAGCATTCCAGAATTTTGTAGTCTAACAAATAAATGATGCCTCAAAGAAAGTCAACAACAAACCTACGAAGTCTTTTTCTTTATTTATTATTTTTTGAAATAAAAAACTTTGTTCGTTTGCCCTCTAATAAATATTTATATAAACTAATTTTAACGCAACGTATTCTCGACCATAGAAATTTTAAATTGTTTTAGAATTAGAATTTATATTTTATTAATACAATAACGTAACCATCTCAAATAAAACTTAAAAAAAAAAATTATTATATTATATTTATATCTTATTTTACTCCTCGCTTTCCCATNAAAAAAAAAAAAAATTATATTATATTTATATCTTATTTTACTCCTCGCTTTCCCATTTTTTGTAGTTTTCATTTATTTAATGTACATATGTTTTGCCTTTTCATCTACCTAATAACATATTATTTAAAATATTTACTCAATATATANTATTTATTTAATGTACACATGTTTTGCCTTTTCGTCTACCTAATAACATATTATTTAAAATATTTACTCAATATATATTTATATAATTTAATTTTTTAAAATAATAGGAATTAATAGGAAGGACAAAATAGTAATAATAATAAATAAGAGAGATAGAGAAGACCTTGGCCTTTCCCAACGCCATGGTGAGGACACTGTAAACAATCTGCATAACAGCCAACACGAAGATGAAGTTGTTCAGTTGATTCATTCCTCCTTGCGATATCAGCGAGGTCTTCCCCTGCCAACGCAATTCATAATCAATTGATCATTAATTCAAACAGCAAAACTTTAATTTCACTGTTTTTTACTCCAATTCTTCAATTGAGTTCGAACTCGATTAACTCGACTCATCTTTGACTCAGTCAGTACCTTCGCAGTACAGTAATCCGAAGATGAAGAAGATGATGAAGAAGATGATGAAGAAGAAGAATCATCACCACCACCACTATCTTCACTTTCTGCTGCGAGGCTCACGAATTTTTCCATCATCCATGAAAACGACCGATTTGCAGAGGAGGCTGATCGCGATTGTTCCATCTCCAGATTCTTATCTGCTTTGATCTGTATTTCTCTCTGGCATGGAAGCATCGTATACGCTACGCTATTCGGAATACAAATCTTCGATACCGGCTGTTGCGTTACCGTCAGTGTTAGCGACATGAACCCTAGCAGCATCAGAACTGCTTCGATTAATTTTAAAAAGTCTTAATTCATCATTTAATATGTTTTAAAATAATTGGCCTTTTTAACTTATTTCACATTTTTTAAATTCATAAATGCACTGCATACAAAATTTAAAATTTAATTTTTATTTAGTAAATCAGTTATTTAAAATATATATATATATATATATATATAAACAAATTTATTAGATATCGGTTAGTTCAAAACATTATTAAACACACTCGATGAAAATGGATATAAACTTAAAAATTTATGAATTAAATTTACAATTTAATCAATTTTATGTATACTTTAGTATTCTAGTAATTCACTAATAAATATCAATAATTTTTTATTTTCGTTTTTGGTCTATAAATTTATTTAAAAATGTTTGCTTACTCTTAAGAAAAAGTAAAACATGTCGGGTAGAAATTTTATCATCTTATCTTTATAGTATTCATCGATAAATTGATTTAAAGAGTCAATTATTTAAACATTGAAGTTCCTAATTTCGAACAAGTCAAGCTAAGTGTTATGGATAAGGTTATAGATAAGAGACTTTAAAAAATAAAAACAAAAAACGAATTTTGCCCCGAGCTAGAGAAATGAAAATTATGGAGCTTAGAGATAACCCATGACTCCTTAAGTCTCGAGGAGGAAAGGATCTGGGTCTAAACCTTAGTCTCATCATGAGGCCAAAGCCGAGGTGACCTCTTCATTTCAAGGGGCACGTGTCTCCCATGTCTCGAGACCATGGTATCCTTAGTTAGCATGTTTTCCTTATCCAATTATTAAAAAAATAAGTTTTATTTCCAAAATTCAAATAATGTATACTTCACTTGTTTGACTAATTACATCCATCTTTAAATATTAATTTCTAAATAGTTTTACTAGATAATTCTATTTTTTTTTTATTTGCTTCTTTTTATGATAATATAATATTACTAATAAAAAAAAAATACAAATTTGGTTAGTAAAAGGATAAGCTTAGCCTTTGGTAAAAAAACAGAATATTTGCTACTAATATAAATACAAAAGAAATAATAATAATAATAATAATAATAATGGGTTTTAGATCTTTGGATGTAATGTAATCAACGGTCCTGATTAAAGCAAAGTTGAAATATTTGAAAAAAATGGAATACAATAAAATAAAAACAAAAATTTAAAATATTGTTAGAAAATGTGTCGAGTCATCACGTTTACTTACTAAAAAGTCAAAGTCTTCCTTTTTGTCCGTCTATAAAACCATATAAAGGCAGGCCATCATCATTATTCTCAATTCACATTATTTTTGGTCTTCGTTTTCTTTCTCTGTTAGTTGACTTAATTACTATCTTTGAAGTTTCAGCCTTTCTCACTCGAAACCCAACACCCACGTGAGCCGTCGCCATCGTTTGCGGTGGACGTTTCCGACGTAACTTGGCCTCTGGAGGAGGTGACAAGTGTGCCACCAAGGTATCGACACAAACCCATTATTCTTTTTCTATGACTCAATTATAAGAACTTTAAAATTGTACGTAATTAACTTGAAACAAGCTAAAAGATATCGTATTGGTTTATAGGGATAATAGTCTTCACTTTTAGAATCAATAAGTGGTATGATCATGTCGCGAGGGCAGCAAGGGATGTCAGGGCTATCAAGTGCCGAATTCGAATTTTAAATCCCAATTTGAATCTTAACGTGGTCATGTCGTGAGAATGCAGTAGAATGTCAGGGACATCAAATATCAAATTCGTTATGAACATAAAAAATTAGGTTATTGTTAGTAGCACAAAGTCGTTCTTTACATTCATCTTCCCTCTTCTTACATCTTACCGTTCATATCATTGGTATTAACTATACAATTTCAAAGAACGCACGACCCATGGTAATGTCACCTTTGTCATACGATTTGGACGAAATGGCAGGATCGATCCAGCTGAAAATTTGAAGACAAAATGCGATAATTCTGATAGTGAAACATGAACATGTTCATGTTTTCAATTGATTATTATTAGTTTAGCTTTCAAAATCTTGTCATTTCAGATTCACTTATCAACCATTGATTGGATGTTTCAATTAATTTTAAAAACATGAACACATGCATTGGTTGTTGAGCTTTCAATATTATTATTGATTATTGATATTTCAACACATAACCCAATTAATAATTCTATTAACAAATCTTTTAATATAAAAATTATCATACATTTATTTTAATAATTCTCTTCAAATAAATTTAACACAAACCTTAAAAAAAACAAAAAACAGAACATACCCTAAATCAAAACAACAACACAAACCAATATTAATTTATCCACACCAAACAACACCAGCAAATTCAATCAAGAACTAATCCACACCAACATTCCGGCGGCAGCGACAGCGGAGACCACCGACATTCCGGTGAGAGCCACGGCAGCCGAGTTGTCATCGGCCGAATCCTTGGGGCTCTCGGAAATGGCCTTGGCCTTTTTCTTGGAGTTATCCGGCGCTGGAGCTGGAGGCGGGGGACGGGGCTGGAAGACGCCGATCGGTTTGAGGACGGAGTCAACCTGGTAGATGGCGAGTTGGTTGTCGGTGTAGACAGTACCGGAGATGGAGGTATTGACGAGGCCGGTGGAGACGTTGACGGAGTTGCCAGAGGTGGTGACATTGAGAGGAAACTCGTAAGCGTCGCCCGCTTGAGTTATCACCGGATTGCTAACCGTTTGGAAGTTCGAGAGCGATAGGAAATTCGGGATCATGTGGAATTGGAGAAGCTCAACTTTTTCTTGGTCGCTCAGGGAGTTAAGCGTGCCTGTTTTTTTACAAGAAATAATGAATACGATAGCTAACGAACGACACAAACATTATTAAAAGTGAGCGTTTTTGTGATAGTAATACCCGATTGGAGGGTGGAGAAGGCATTATCAGTGGGGGCGAAAAGGGTGAGCTCAGAATTGGAGTCATTGAGCTGAGTGTTGATTTGGTTAGCCACTTGAGTGCTCTTCAGCAGCCTTATGAGGACAGTGAACTGGCCAGCCTTTTCAAGTATTTTTGTGATGTTCATGGGCGGCGGCGGCCCCGGAGCTTCGGCCGGCGACTGGCCGGAACAGCGGCGGAGGAGGAGGAGGAAGATGATGAGAGAGAAGAGGGTATTCATGATTATTTTGGTGTTGTGGTGGTGAAGAGGAAGGACCCAAAGGGCCTTTTTATGCAATGTTTTTAGTGTCGGCGCAATCAACCATTAATTAATTAATGGCTAAATTAATAAAAATAGGTGTACAGAAATCTCTCTCTAACACATGTGTTTTAATACGGTGAGGCTGACAGTGATACCATCAAAGTGGACAATATTTACTAACGGTAAGATTAAGCTGTTAGAATATCATTCTTCAATTTTAAGAGTACTAATGACATTTCACCCCTAATCACAATTCATCCGCTCATTCTTCAACCTCAGTCGATTCGGACCTCCACTTAGTTTCACCTAAGCTTCATCCTAGTCATGAATAGATCACCCAGGTTCGGGTCCATAAGTAGTGACAATTGCTCCATGAAAACTCGCTTTCGCTACGGCTCCAGTGGGTTCCCTTAACCAAGCCACTGCCTATGAGTCGCCGGCTCATTCTTCAACAGGCACGCGGTTAGAGTCCTGGTCTCCTCCAACTGTTTGTAAGCTTACGGTTTCATGTTCTATTTCACTCCCCGATGGGGGTTCTTTTCATCCTTCCCTCACGGTACTACTTCACTATCGGTCACCCAGGAGTATTTAGCCTTGCAAGGTGGTCCTTGCTGATTCACACGGGATTCCACGTGCCCCATGCTACTCGGGTCAGAGCTTGTTGAAGGGTGGAGTGTATTTTTGGAATAAATTATTAACAGTTTCAGTCTAAAAGTAACCGTTAGAGTATTTTTGAACTTTCTTAACGTTTTAAGGGTATTATTGTAATTTTTAAAGGTTTAATGTACGAGTATTTTATTAATAACTTATTTTAAACTTAAAAAAAGAGCTTTTATGGTGAATTATTGAACAAATGTATAGTCTTAGTTACAAAAGAAACATCTTGAGATGAACCCTTTTACCTTTCTTGAAAACAAATGGATTGCTTGTGAAAGCAGAAATATGAAAGATGCCCATCATTGCTTTACTTTCACTTATATACTTTTAAAAAGTTTAAATCGAGATGGTCGAGCTATGGATACGTCCATCAATCACGAAGTTATGTTGTAGGTCTAGCTTCCCCATTTTCTAGTTGTTTGAAGATCAACAACGACATCAGGTTAGTCTCGTAACCCTATATATAGCATTTTATCGCTACTTACAACATCTCAACACTTTCATCGAAAGTAACTTAACCCTGTTAGTAACGTCTCAAACCATTAGAGAATTTAAAAAAGAGATGTTCGAGGCTCAAGATTGTAACTATTAAACAAGAAGTAGAAAATCAACCCGACAACATTTATTATCAAACTTAAGATTCGAATTCTCATGCTCCATAAGTTGTTGAAATAAAAAAATGGTATCAAATTGTTATCGATGGTATACCGACGTATTAAAACGTGTCGAAATTGAGAATCCGAACTCTTGAATGAACTAAAACTTGGCTTTGTTAATGAACAAGAAGCAATATGGTTACTATTTTAGTACATCACAGCAAAAAAGGCATTGCTATTCCACTCTTCTTCCACAAATGTCAGCCTCATCCATAAGGACAAAACAATGATTCTCCAAACAAAACAAAAACAACGTAAGAAAAGCCAACAAGAGACAAGACAAAACCAAAAAACACAACAAAAACAAAAGCAAAAGCCAAGAAATCTTAAGATTATATGGTTTCAACATTTGGGAAGATCAGCTGGTGGAGGCAAAAGCTTCTGATTTGGGAGCTTCCCATCCAACACCAACCAAGCCATCTTCAAGCCCCAGCTCGTGTGCACCTCTAAGTGACAATGCATGAACCACACTCCTACATAAAGTTCAAATCATAAAAAAACGAGACGAACATTTGATATAACTTAACCTTAAATACATCGTAACCTAGAAAACGAGCGAACATCTGATATAACTTAACCTTACATATATTGTAACCTAGAAAATGAGCGAACATCTAATATAACTTAACCTTAAGTATATCGTGACCTAAAAACGAGCGAACATCTGATATAACTTAACCTTAAGTATATAGTAACCTAGAAAACGAGCGAACATCTGATATAACTTAATCTCAAGTATATCGTAACCTAAAAAACGAACGAACATTTGATATAACTTAACCTTAGATATATCGTAACCTAAAAAACGAGCGAACATTTGATATAACTTAACCTTAAATATATCGTAACCTAAAAAACGAGAGAACATATGATATAACTTAACCTTAAGTATACCGTAACCTAAAAACGAACAAACATCTGATATAACTTAACCTTAAGTATATCATAACCTAGAAAACGAGCGAACATCTGATATAACTTAACCTTAAGTATATCGTAACCTAAAAAACGAGCGAACATTTGATATAACTTAACCTTAGATATATCGTAACCTAAAAAACGAGTGAACATGTGATATAACTTAACCTTAAATATATCGTAACCTAAAAAACGAGCGAACATCTGATATAACTTAACCTTAAGTATACCGTAACCTAAAAACGAACGAACATCTGATATAACTTAACCTTAAGTATATCATAACCTAGAAAACGAGCGAACATCTGATATAACTTAACCTTAAATATATCATAACCTGAAAAACGAGCGAACATTTGATATAACATAACCCTAAATATATTGTAACCTATGAACTTAAGCTTTTACGTACCTGGATTGTCAGCACGAAAGCGAATGGCGACCCACCCGCCAGCGGGCACACCGACCGTGTTCCTTTCAACCGGGTCAACAAGATTAAAGCTTGGAGGGTCTTTATTAGGATCAAAGTTACCAAATCCTTGCCCAACAACAAAGAAATTGAAGCCATGCAAATGAAGAGGATGGCTCTCAGCTCCAAGAATACTTGTATCTTGCAATATAAGCTCCACAGTTGTATTGAAAGGCAAAACCTCAAGCTTTGTGCCATTACCAACCATGGTGTTATTAGGAGGGTTACCAGTGTAATTAAATGGAATTAAGGGCTGATTAGGAAAAAAAGGGCTATAAACCCCTTTGGATTGCCCTGAATAATGAGCTTGAAGAAGCGCAGTATTAGGCATTACAAAGGATATGTTGTTAATTGAAGCTGCAAACATGGTTCCATTTGGTCCTTGACATGTTTGGTTGTTTTGGTTACAAGGGTTTGTCCCAAGCCCGACCGTGAAGAGGAATTTCTTGTCGATGTTTTGAGGAACATTGGCTGGAAATTTGGAGTTGGCTAAGCTTCTAAGTTTGTTGGTGAAATTTGTTGCAAAGGAAGTGTCATTAAGTGGTGGAAGATTTGGTTTGTAAATTGGGAGATTTTTTGTGGAAATTAATGAAGATGTTTCGTATTCTAGGATTCCAGCAACCGTGGAATTGTCGAATGTTCCTTGGCCCGTTACGTATGGTCGTGCAAGCATGAAAAAAGTGGCGTTTGGATAATCGGGTTTTGTTTGAAGAAGAACATTTGTGGTTTGTCCTGGCGCTATCAAAAGAGTGTTTGTTTCAAAGGGTTTGACATAAATGGCATCAACATCAACAATCTTGAGCGTATGATTTGCTATGCTGAAGAACAATTCATCGTTTAATGCTGCATTCACTAATCGAAGTAGATATGTTCTTCCGGGCTTCACTTTCAGCTTTAACGTATCTGCAAGCCAAGAAATCGTATCAAAATCGTACCTTTTCAGGCGTTTAAAAGACCCTTTTGATTAGGAATCACGACTCTCCACAATGATATGATATTGTCTACTTTGAGCATAAGCTTTCGTGATTTCCCAGAAAATGTATTTCTTACTTATAAACGCATGATTATTCCCTAAATTAATCAATGTGGTACAGGGCTCCCTCCCAACAATCCTCAATTGTAATACCTTTGGCGGAGCAATTATACAAAGGTCCAGGGAGACCGTTCATTGTATAAGCGTCTGATACATTAGGACCTCCACCCGTTTGCAAAGCTTGGGCAATAACAGCTTCCATGTCGGAATTCCACCATTCCCCTTTGAAAAACAACGAAACATGTTCAGGGTAAGTACAAAATCGTTATCAAACAGGACCTGTATGAGAATAAAGACGTTACCGAATAGGATCGGGAACTCCTCGTAGGGTTTAGCAAATGGGTAAGGAACTCCATGTTTGGGAAGGATGATTATAGGTCCATAGAGTGTTGATCTTAGCCAAGAAATATGAGCATGCCAGAAGAGAGTTCCTCTTTGGCCAATAATGGTGTAATTATACACATAACTTTGACCAGTTTGAATAGGACATTGAGTGATATAAGCTGGTCCATCAGCCCACCCTGATCTGAGTTGCCTAATTCCATGCCTAACCCACATAAACAATCTAAAAAAGTTACAACTTTTGTTCATCAATAAGCATCAAAATCACACATAAAATCATACCAATGGATAGATATGTTGTTAGAAACATGGTTAACCACTTCGATAAGGAGACGATCGCCCTCCCTAGCAACGATACGAGGGCCAGGGAACTTGCCATTGACGGTCACCATGGTCTTGGTGTGGCACAAACGGGTCACATTTTGCAGCTTAATCTGAAAATGATACTCAAAGATCACATTTTGATATCAACTAAACCAATCAAAGAATCAAAATGAAAAAGGAAGAACACTTAGAGGTATACTTCAAACTTATAATGTCTGGTAATGCCTGCAAACACCAAATTAGGAATCAAACATGACAAAACGAAGCAAAAGAAGAGGAATTTGTGTGTAAAAACACCCATTTTCTTGGTGTTCAAAGGAAATTTGGTGGGTGATTTTGTGTTTTGTGAAGGGATTATCATGGAATGTGTGTATATATAGTGGGAAAAAGTGAAGTGTTTGGTTGGTCAATTGGATATGGACATATGCAATCTAAGGAGGGCCAGCTAGGTTGTTTGAACAACTCTAGAGTGGTGTCCAAGATAATCAATATTACAATTTGATACACACTTTGCTATTGAATTCGACTCTTTTCATAACTCGGGTCGGTTCTTCTTTTGGGTTTAACGACATCTGTAGGGTAAAGATTTGAATCTCGATATGTTTGTCCTAGTCAATTGAATTATGGTCGAGCTGATTTAACCTTATATTTCTAATTATGAAAAGGATCCGTTAATCTTTTAAAATAGAAAAATATTATTTTCAAAATATTCAAATTATAAGGCGTAATTCGTTATTAATAAAAGCGTGAAAACCTCTCCTAAACCGTCCTTACTTGACCGTCTAAAACAGACAATATTGGTTGAGTTTATATTGATTTTTACTATTAATTTTATATTTGGTTGTCACATATGGGTGGAATTTTTAGTTCTAAGAGTGGTTGGAGTCCAATAAATCATTGCTAAAAGTCAAAATGAATTATTGCACATTTTCTTTAACGACCATAATTATCAATTTTATCCATAATGTTCTAAAATTTTGATTTTTTTTTATATTAAAACGTGTCTAATAGTTTCGAATTTTTTTATGTTATGTCTTATAGATTTTTAAATTTTAAATTTTGTCTTTAATGGAAACCTCTCTCTATTAGACGCGTTTTAAAATCGTGAGGCTGACGACATATGTAATGGGCAAAGCGGACAATATCTGTTAGCTCAAGGTTTAATTTAACGGACCTTTTAAATACATAATGAAAATTTACAACGTTAAGCGTTTAAGGACCTACGAGAGCATCAATCTAACGTCGGGAATTGAGAGAAACGGACGGCTGTAAAGATTGAGCTTCCATGCAAAGAAAGAGTTGTTGGGGTAGTGTGTCACATGAGTTGGTTTGATATTAGTTGATGGGTCATTTTGGGGTTTGGAGTAAGTTTGTAATGGTATTTTATCATATAATAATATTGCATGGAGTTTGGGGGAAGAGACATTATTATCCTTTTGGATATGATATGAACAGTTGGTTGGACAGCCTCGTTTTTGAAGCTATTTTGTTTCAAGCAATAACACACCAGAGACCAACGACCAGACTTTCCTCTTTTGTAAGTTACTATGTATGTGTTTCTTGTTCCACACTTTGTTGCTGTTTTTCGACTATTCAAACGTTGTGGAGGCTGCTTGTTGAGCTTCTAAAATCAAACAATTTTATTTTGGAATGGATTTAAAATCATTAACCTTCGTATCCGTGATTATTTGTATGGTACGTGAATGTTTTCGTTGTAGCAACTCAAACCTATCGCTGTTAGATATTGTCCGCTTTAGCCTGTTATATATCACTGTCAACCTTACGGTTTTAAAACGCATGTGTTAGAAAGAGATTTTCACACCCATATAAATGATGTTTTGTTCCCGTGTTCAACCGATGTGAGATCTCACATTAGTAGTATACCAAAGAGAGAGACTTTTAGAGTCGACTCTAGCACACACATTCATTTTGAGCTGTGTTTTAGGTGGTTAGTCTTTTAAGGGCAACTCTGCGTACAACTGATACTGTCAAGACTTGGAACAAGATTGCACTACATTCCACCAGTTTTTTGCGACTTTCACTTTCAACCTGATTCACCGCCTAGAACCCGGAATAGCCTAAATAGGTTGGTTTGTGTTCCACTTCCAAAGTCAGTCGTCTTTGCCCAAGTGTGGACTGTGGACGACTCTCTTGTGGTTCCATTCCTTCTTACTTGACTTCTGCATCAACCCAACCCGAATAGGAAGAAGTGGGTCAGCAGCGGTCCACTGGAAGACCCTTTGTATAGGGCATTTTCCTAAGTGTAAGGCAGCCAAAGCATGCTGTACTTTTTTTTCAATAGCATCATACCCACCTGCCCAAATCTTGAAAAGTTGTCTCCATGTGGGCTTGAAGACTAGCTGGGCCTACAGAAAGAAATCTAACAAATGGGCCTCAAGACTAGCTGGGCCTAAAAAAGAAAACTAACAAATGGGCTTCACGACTAGATGGGCCGAAAGAAAGAAAACTAACAAATGGGCTTGAAGACTAGCTGGGCCGAAAGAAAGAAAACTAATAAATGGGCTTTACTACTTGATGGGCTTAAAGAAAAAACTAACAAATGGGCTTCACGACTAGCTGGGCTTAAAGAAAGAAAACTAACAAATGGGCTTCACGACTAGCTGGGCCTAAAGAAAGAAAACTAACAAATGGGCTTCATGACTAGCTGGGCCTAAAGTAAGAAAACTAACAAATGGGCTTGAAGACTAACTGGGCCAAAAGAAAGAAAACTAATAAATGGGCTTGACGACTAGCTGGGCCTAAAGAAAGATATCTAACAAATGGGCTTAAAGAAAGAAAACTAACAAATGGGCTTGAATACCGAAGCCCAATAACTAGACCAAGCCCACAATTGTTGATAGACCACGCATGATCAGAAAAGAATATTCAAGAAAATAATTAGTTTATTTATGACTTGTTTGAAATTAATTCCAGTTTTCAAAGTTAATATAAATTTGAGTAAGTCGAATATATTAAAGATTTTTTAAAATAAAATTAAATAAAAAAACTTGTAATAATGTTTAAAATTAAAATATTTTAAAGTTTAAATTAAGGTTGGAATATTAATCGAAATTAAATGTTTTTTTTTTATAAATGAAAATCCAAATTTTGAGATAGAGCTTTAAAACCGGCTCAAGGCTGGATCCTCGCAAAATTTGATCAGAAAAAACCACCAAGAAGTCAATTAAGTTAGAAGAAGTCTACGAATCCAACGGCTCAAGATATTTCCTTGGAAATCGACGGTCAACAAATATCTGCCATCTCAGATACAGTTCTGACAGATCAGGCCCATCACAGCCGTCCATTTTGATGACTCTTTCTCTTATACCCTTAAAAGTCCACCTTCTCCCCATTGCCCAAAATAACTAAAACCATTTCCATTACGCTCTACTTCTTACTTCCTCCGTAGATCGCGAAACCGCTCAAGCCTCCTTTTCTATTCCGCCGCCACCACCGGACCCCTATCACCGTCGCCATCGCTGCCGCGGACCCCACTCTCCTCAATTTTTGCTCACAACTGACAATCGACTTTTGTGGGATTCTGTGTTGTGTTCGTCTCTAATTTTGTGCTCCTTCCTTTTTTGATGATTGAGTTTTGTTGGATGAAATTTCGGCGATGAAGATGATGAACAACGGCTATAACAGTAGCTTTAACAGCAATAGTGTCGGATTGATGTCGAGCGCGGCGACGACCGCGGCGTCTTCGTCTTCGTCGACTTCGACGACGAACACCAACTCACAATCGCAAGGTCTCAAAACCTATTTTAAAACCCCTGAAGGACGGTACAAGCTTCATTATGAGAAGACTCATCCTCCTGGCTTTCCCCCCTTTTCCCATGGAAAATCAGTCTCGCAGGTGCTTCTTTTTTATACTTCAATTTTTCGATTCCACTTTGCAATTGGATGTTGAAATTGTTCAATCCATCGTAGTGTTCTTTTAATTTCTGCGTTGTCGATTGTTCTTTTATTGTGCTTGGTTCGAATTGTAGGTGACTCTGGCTCAGCTCAAGGACAAGCCGGCGCAGGCTGGTCCAACTCCAAGCTTGAGTTCTAGTACGAGTGCGAGTAGTGGAGTGAGATATGCGGCTGCGAAGTTCCTTGGGGTTGGGGGTGGAAATGGGGTTCGAGCTATTGGTTTTGCAGGTGGTAATGGCTCTGGTAAAGCTATTAATGGAACTAGTAGGAGCGGCTCACTTGCAGGTTCAAATGGCAGCCACTCTATTCTTAACCCCAACTACGATGGCAAAGGGACTTACTTGATTTTCAATGTCGGAGATACCATTTTCATTGGCGACCTTAATTCACCGGATAAGGTAACCAACGTGTAACAGTAAGGAATTTGTGCTATTCTTATTGATCAGTGTGTGTGCTGGGTTTGTAAATTATCTTGGTGGTTTCATAGGATCCTATAAAGTCCTTGCATTTTAGCAATTCAAATCCTATCTGCCATGCGTTTGATCCTGAAGCTAAGGATGGTCATGACCTACTTATTGGATTGAATTCTGGAGATGGTAAATATACTTCGTTTTTTTTATGAATGATTTGTGTTTGTTGTTTTTGGGAGAAACTGTGTTTGAATTGCTCATTCTCTATGCAAACTGTAGTCTACTCGGTTTCTTTAAGACAGCAATTACAAGATGTTGGGAAGAAGCTTGTTGGAGCCCAACATTATAACAAAGAGGGCACTGTCAATAACAGGCAAGAGCATTAGCCATATATTTTCTTAAATTGCCCGTCTTCTTCGACTATGTAGTCTTATTCCCTAGTGTGAAAGAGAGTTTTCTGAACATCCTTGTCCAATTTACCATATGAGTTACACCTCTTTTGTGTGAGCTACAGCTTTTCTCCTCCAGTTTCTGAAGATTAAATTATTTGTGCGAAATTTCTCATCATTGTTGTGCGTTAGCTAGATTCTTTCTATTCTTCAATGAAAGAGCTAGTAACTCTTTATATATGTGTGTGTATATATTGAAATAAAACAAACTGGTTTCTTGCTATTGGTAAAGTTGTGATGGTTCAATTAGATAACTTTCATACTTGTATCTCACTTTGATGATACTAACTGCTTTAGGAATTTGATACGCCATGTTGTTCAAAATATTGTTGAGCATTACCAATATGGGGATGTGGTGTATTCATCATGATCATGGGTTGCAGTTTCTCTGGCTGAATCTGTTTCTGATGATACGAACCTGAGTTTGTCTTACTTACTATAGATCACAATCGTGTTATTTGATCTAGAATCTTCCTAGATAAATGTATCATAAGTTAGAAAAAGGTTAGTTAGATATTGATCTGTCTAATTTTTTTTTTAGCAATCCACCCATTATTCTACCTCTTCTCTCTGTTTTTCTTTGATGATTCTGGTTTATGTGTGTGATTATTGATATTGGTTTGATCTTTGGCAGTCGATGTGTCTGCATTGCATGGATTCCAAAAAGTGACGGTGCTTTTGTTGTTGCTCATGCTGATGGAAATTTGTATGTCTATGAAAAGGCAAGCTTTTTTTTGT
The DNA here is from genome assembly GCF_002806865.2 of Cucurbita pepo subsp. pepo. NCBI lineage: Eukaryota > Viridiplantae > Streptophyta > Magnoliopsida > Cucurbitales > Cucurbitaceae > Cucurbita > Cucurbita pepo. The sequence continues at coordinate 11,498,889 of NC_036639.1, read as the reverse complement.
AAATGTGGCTATGTATCCTGCTCTTGTTGACTTATTTGTTCCACAGTATAAATTGAAATGTTAAATTACTTAATTTTCAGAGTAAGGATGGCAGTGTTGACTCTACTTTCCCTGTCATAAAGGATCAAACTCAATTTTCAGTGGCACATGCACGGTCCAGTAAGGTAGTTGAACAAAATAATGTCAGCATTAATAAATGCATTTTTTATAATGCATTAAGCTGCCAGAACTTGTTTTTGAAAAATATTCTTCTGCCTTGCTTTGTAATTACTGGAATCAAGTTTGTATCTGGCAGCAACATTAACTTGCAGAAACCTGAAAAATGTGTTTGAGCCATGTGCTCACCAGTGACATCTAATGCAAAATTGAGGCGAACTGAAGTTTTGTTTCATTTTGTTGATTTATTGGATCTAGACAATATAGCAATATTTTCAATTTAATGGCATTTTTAATGATGATTTTAACCCACCCTGTCATTCAGATCTTGGTTTATTGAAATTTTATGTCTCTTGCTGACTTTTTTCTTCCTTGGGAATTAACAATACAACTCCATCAACAGTTCCTGTCATTACATGCATCCAATGGTCCTTTTTATATGTTTATTTATTTACTTTATTTACTTTTTGGCAGAGTAATCCAATTGCTAGATGGCATATTTGCCAAGGTTCAATCAACAACGTTGCTTTCTCAACCGATGGGGTCTATTTGGCAACTGTTGGTAGAGATGGTATCCTCTCAAGTACTGATTCTCGTAATTTGATTAAGAATTTTCAAATCTTGGATCCTAACTATTGATCCTGATTGTAGGATATTTACGGGTATTTGACTATTTGAAAGAGCAATTGATATGTGGTGGCAAAAGTTATTATGGTGCTCTTCTATGTTGTACATGGAGGTATGTGCATACTGGTACTTATGAGAATGTTTGTGTTGCATTTGATATATCTTTGCCCGTTCTTCTTCAAGCTATATATATCTGCTAAAGGATCAAAAAGGTCGTAAATAACACTTTAATTTTATTTCTCAGTGGGGATGGAAAATATATTTTAACTGGTGGTGAAGACGATCTTGTCACAGTATGGAGCATGGAAGATAGGAAGGTGGTGGCATGGGGCGAGGGACATAATTCATGGGTAAAATTTTCCTCTAGAAATTGAGTATCTGCACATAACTTTTTAAAGCAAGTTTAGTATTCCCCTATAGCAACAAGCGAGCCTCTTATGACCAGTGCATGGAAAGATGCTTGCAATGATCACTTTATGTTGCTTTGGTGAACAAACACAATTTTAGAACTTTGTATGCCTTTGGCGATGATAATCTCTTTTTACTCATGATCTCCTGAAAAAAAAAAGGTGGAGCAAGATTGTAATTTATCTGATAAAAATTGATATTTAATTTATGCCTATTTATTGATGGTTGGCTAAAACATTATATTTCCTTTTGCTATATCGTTTCTTGAACAACATCTTTAAGTTAGTTATGTACTTTACATGAAGTTTTAACGTTTGCCTCAATTTACATGAGTAATTGTACTTTCCTGTTTTAAGAAATTGGCAAAACTTTTTATGCACCACTAGCAATCAACAAGAAAGCTTGTCATCTTATATTGTATCATCTCGTTCTCTTTAGTACCTCATTCTTTGTTAAGATCGTTATTGGGTTTTAGACTCAAGCCTTAGCATATTGTGAATTCTTTACTGCAGGTCAGTGGTGTGGCTTTTGATTCATATTGGTCATCACCAGCTTCAGATGACACAGAGGAAAATGTTGTATATCGATTTGGTTCAGTCGGTCAGGTAATTTCTATACGTTCAGTATGCCCCCTGTTTCTCGTCATATTTTGTAATATTGAACTTTATGCTGTCATTGCGGTATTTATATGATGTGATCTGGAGATTTGGCCGCTCTAATTTAATCAAGTAGATATTGGTGCTTAATTTGGAAAGTAATACGGGGGTATTGTATGGAGTTGGGAGGTTCACTACGTGATTTCTCTTTTTCGTAACACAATTCTTCAGTATAAAAATCCTTTGCAGAATAAGAAACTAAACGAATGATTAACATGGAGTTTACCAATCAGATAACTGAAGTGCAATATTGAGGTTTCGTTTTAGTGAAAAAAGTAAACTAATGATCACGAATTAAAATAATTTCTATGGTGTCATTGCCTGCCATCCACAATATTTGCTTTTTTCTTACTCTACTTCTAGAGATCTTGTTACTACACCCATACTTTTCTCTCTATTGGTTGGAAGAATTGAGCACTGATTTTGTGAAGTCATTTTCTCCTGGTGGGGGAGGTTTGGGAGGTTGCTAGGTTCAATGCCGATTTATTGTCGACAATTATCCAACCTTTTTGTAATATGAGCTTGATTTGATCCCCGCTTGGATTGCATTCTGTTTCTTCAGTTAGTATTTGGCCTTTTTTGTGTGGACTTTTTTTTCTTTTATCTCCTTGTACATTCTTTCATTTTTCTCCAACGCTAGATTGGTTGCTTATGAAGAAGGAAAAAAAATCTGCTCTTGGTTTCATGCTTTGTTACCGCATTAGCTTTACATAGTCTCCCTTTCTCAAATTTAATCTGGAAGCTATATGCCTTTTCACAGGATACGCAATTACTCTTGTGGGACTTGTCAATGGATGAGATTGTGGTTCCCCTTCGGCGCTGTCCTCCCGGTGGATCCCCAACATTTAGCGCCGGAAGCCAGTCAGCTCATTGGGATAGCATTACACCATTAGGCACTCTTCAACCTGCTCCATGCATGAGGGACGTTCCTAAACTTTCTCCAGTAGTAGCTCACCGTGTCCATACTGAACCCTTATCTGGCATAATATTTACCCAAGAGTCTATTCTCACAGCATGCCGAGAAGGACATGTGAAGATTTGGATGAGACCGTCCTCTGAAACCCAGTCAAGCAACTCGGAACCCCTTGTCAGTTCTAGCATGTTGGCAGGTCCCAAAGTTGGATCCTCTACTTTGAAATAGTGTTGCAAAATTGCAGTTTCGACATACCCGGGGATCCCCTTGTCGGTTCTAGCACGTTGGCAGGTACCAAAGTTGGCTCCTCTACTTTGAAGTAGCTTTGCAAAAATGCAGTTTCGGCATACCAGGATCTCGCTTGTACATGATTGTACCGGTCCGTCCACCCACTTGGATCTTGCTATTTGGCAAAGGGTGACGGGACAGTTTTTTGAGGTCTTCCTTTCTAATTCTAGAGATTAGGAAAGAGTATTACATTTGCTCAGCGTATTAACTCGCATCGTATTTGCAGCGGGATTAACCGATAGCTCTGCTTGTAAACTCTTGTTTGACATAAAATATGGCCATAGAAAATGCACAGGCTATTGTCACACTTGGCGGGTATGTAACATAACTTCAGTATATCTTATAATAGATGGGGGTCGATGACGACGACGACGAAAATAAGTTCATTTGAGGAAAAACTGAAGGTATATGATTGCCTAGCAATAATCAATTTATGGCATGGAATCGCCTCCTAATGGATTTGACTGCCATTGTTGGTTGCTGATCTTGTCTATCTCCATGGTTAAATTGCAATCTGGAATCTGTCAGTTTCTTATCTGCTTGTAATTTTCTGCTTTTATTCCCATCATACAAATGTATCTATGATTCATGCTCTATTTGATATTGAACATTGAAATTGTGGATATTATGTAAAATATCATCTTATCTTTTTTTCTTTTTTTTTTTTCATCTTCTTGGGGTTTTCATTGTTTGGTACATTGATAATAGTTTCCCATTTTATCGTTTATTCTATTAGATTGATGACAATGCTTTTCAGATTCCACATCAAGTAGAGAAGAGAACGAAACATTCTTTATAAGTGTGTGTAAATTTCTCTAGACACTTATAGACACGTTTTAAAACTTTGAGGAGAAGTAGTTTGGGAAGGAAAGTTTAAAATAAACTTCTCTAGACACTTCTAGACACGTTTTAAAACCTAGAGAAGAAGTAGTTTGGGAGTGACAAAGTAGTTTGGGAAGGAAAGTTTAAAATGACAATATTTGCTAGCGATAGGGTTCTAATGAAAAAAGAGCGATAGGGTTCTAATGAAAAAAAAAAACTCTCAATGCCTATAAATTTGTGAAAACAACCACAATATTGATATAAGTTTTCAATTATGTATTCATATATTTATTTTATTTTTTTATTTAATTTTATAATTATTTATTATAATTATTATTTATTCTCCGATAAATTTTCACTCTTTTAGAGGTAATTTTTCACGAACTAACATTTTACTTCTATTAAAAACATAAATTTGAATTAATGACTCGAACAACCTGAATCAATAAAAATTTATGGTTGGATTGAGTTGGATCAATCTGAACGAACTTATCTCAAAAAATTTATGGTTGGATTGAGTTTGGTTCATTAGGGTCAGTGAACCAACTTATCTCAAAAAATTTATAGTTGGATTGAGTTCTGTTCATTATTTAATAATAAATAAATATAAAAAAAAAATGTCTCAAAGTGGTGAAGCTTACATTTGAAAAACACTACATTGATGACTAATTCATTTTGCTTTATTGGACACCAATATCTTATTATATATATATTTTTTCTTTTCTTGGATAACCGATACCATAATGTGTGGCTTCCATCTATTTTTTCCTCAACTTTCGGTAAATAAATATTATTTATTCTCATATGGTACACCTAATATAAACATTTTTAAATATGTACTAACATAGTTTTATCAAATTAGTGCTCGCTATATTTTCTAAATATATAATGTTACAAATTATAATTATAAATAAAATAATCATATATATAATATAATATAATACAACCGTACAAAATTTAAAATTTAGATTTGACATGGCCATAAATTTCCTACAATATGATCACGTTATCTATTTGTGTTATTATTTAATTATAAGATATAAAACTTAATTTTTGGATCATATTAGAGTTTTTTATTTTTTTTTTTTTTTTTTTTTTTTTAAAGAAAAATAAAAGAAAAACCATGTGAATTATAATTAATAAAGTGCACTTTGTGTGTGCAAATTAAGAATGCAAAACTTATGGTTTCACCAAATTAAAAAATTAGATAGTTCATGCTATCTATAATTTACAATTTTTTTTTATATATAATTTACTTAATTTGATCCATTAAATCTTTAAAAAAAAATAAAAAAATTAGAAAAATGACCATCGGTGTATGAATCTTGGTTTTCATGAGTCATCCCATGGGGCTCGGAAGTTAACCGCTGATCTAATGAGCCCAATTCCAACTAAGTCCATGTGTTACATACCACTAGTAAAGGTGTTCATATGATCTGTGTTAACTGAACTATTGTCTTAAATCATAATGGTTGGATTGGGTTATATTTTTTTTTCTTTTTTCTAATCAGGGTTGGGTTGAATTTTTTTAAAAACAAAACTTTGAGTCGATTCGTAGGTTGACATTTTTTTTGTCGGGTCAACTTAATCAATCCGAAAATAAAGTTAAACCCAACCAATCCTACCTACTTTTATGATTAGTCGGAAGATTAAAAATATTTTATGTTCGTAATCGATTTAATGATGCCTTGTGACTCGAGAACGTTTAATAATTGAATTTTAATGAAATTCTAGTTATTAATATAATAACCAAACCTAACCCAACTCAACTCGAAAACAAAATGTTAGGTTGGGTGGTGAACGACCGTCTCAAATTTAATATTTACTTTTTATTTTTTTGAAAATTAAATTAAATTTGAAATAGCACAATCCCTTACCTATTGCTAAAGTAAAGTCAACAAAAAAAGGTTGACTTTTGTAACACGACATGTGTAACCAAACCACATACCATTGAAAGTAGAAATATTAAATTAAAACGTTGAAAATTATAAATGTCGAAAATTAAAACTTATATTCAAACTCCAATAATATTATTTATAATTTAACCCAATTAAATGTTCCAGAACATAATCCATGAAATTTTATTAAGAATTAAATAAATAAAAGTGGCAGGATCGTGTGGAATCGAGTGCATAGTACTTAAAGAATACCAGTGGTGCTGATTGGACAGCTGTCTGTGGGACCACTTCAAACCCCGACAAGAGTCTTCACCGAAAATAAAATAAAATATAAAAATATAAAAAAGAAAAAGGAAAATGGGTCAAACGTTGTTGAGAAGAAAAAAACAAGAGGGGGCGAAGATTCTTGGTTGATTGTCGGAAATATAAAAAATAAAAATAAATAAAAAAACTTAAAAATTAAATTTAAATATGATTTTGAATTTTGCTTAGAGTTGTAATGTTAACTTAAAGGGACAATAAAAAAAAGTACAAATTTAAAGATTAAAAAATAAAAAAATGAACTAATTATAATAGACACCCTAGATAATTTGACTTCTTTCTTCCACAATTTAATTACAAGAACTGTACGGCTAACCATGCTTTGCTGTGATCAATTTCATGTTGCATGACCTCTTAGAAATTTTTCATAAGATGCATGTGAATGAGAATAATGTATGTTAAAAGGACCTGTAAAATGCCGTTGAGGATTGTGGGGAAGGGGTCCCACATTGACTAATTTAGAAAATGATTGTGGGTTTAAGCAAGAAGTAGGATCTCTGTTAGGATGAGGTCTCTTAGGAAGCCCAAAGCAAAGTCACGAGAGTTTATGGTCAAAGTGGACAATATCGTATCATAGAGAGTCGTGGAGTCGTGGGAATACCAGAGTCATCCAGTGTCAAATCTGAACATGGATAAGCGAATCTTGTATCTTTATAATAAATTCTACGGATTTTTTTCCTTATTTTATAAAAAAAATGTATAGTTCTATAATATATAATACTAATAATTCCATTACAACACATTCAAATCATCATATTTAATGACTAAGACTAAATACAAAATTATAAAAATAATTGAAAGTCCAAATATAAAAAACCAACAAGAAAATAAAATTAATAAAATCAATAAATATACTTTTAAAATTCTGAAAAAAAAAAGAATTCAAAAGTTTGCCATATTAGTTTTAATAATACTTTTAACATTATTTTTGTATATATTATTATTATTATTATTATTATTTATATTATTGTGATAGGTTGGGAATTCCCTCCATATATATATATAATATAGATAAGCTGTCAAAATTAAAGCTTCATTTGGTCTTACACAACAATCACACATAGAACACGTGGCAGAAATCGAGCGGTGAACACATCGCCAATTTTCCTAGACTCGACCGCAGCAGATTCTGACATTCTTTCTCCCGCGTCCTCCATAATAATAATCCACGGCAACAACAGGGTACAGTTATACAGAATATGGCAGTGAAAACTATGGAGTGAGAGACTAAAAGTTCATTACAGTAGAGAGAGATGACGCAATATCTACCACTCCTAAGTGCGCATAGATATGAAAATATTATTACTCAACGAAAGAATACAGATTTAAGAATTAGAAAAAGAATTGGGATCGAATGTTCAATCTTCATTGATATTCATCACCTTTAAATAGGATACAAGATACTAAATAATATCTACCAACAAAATATAAACTAACTAAATAGTGATAATAAAATAAAATATACTACTATTCAAATTCAACTGATTACGATATCTAAAATATATTTCCTAACTAATATTCAACTGATTACGATATCTAAAATATATTTCCTAACTAATATATTCTGGAAGATTACGAATATCATATATTCCATAACTAATTCAAACTAAAATAAGTTGCACTAAATTGTGACAAGAGAAATTCAAATCTAGAGAGAGAAACAACGAAGAACAAGAAGAAGTTGAAGAAAGAAGACGTGTTTGATTCGGTTCGGAACTTGAGGTATCAAGAGGTGCCGTGTTTCCTTCCTCTGTAGGTTAGCTTGCTTGATGCTAACATTATCTCTATTTTTTTCTCTGATTCATTCTTGTTGTTCGTTGTTCTAAGTATTGAAGCAACATTCTTACTGTGAGAGCCTTTTGTAATGTGTTTGTGTGTTGATGGAAGTGGAGTGTAAGCGATTTCGATAATTGTTTGTGTTGAGGAAAATGAGAAATTACGCTTGATGGCGATATATATACCTGTGGATTTTGTTCTTTTGGTGAAATTCTTGTTGTTTTGGATTAGATTTTAGCAATGACGGGAGTTCGATATGCGCTAGTGGTTGTTTTGTTAGTTTTAGGCGTTTTAGACTCATTTTCGCTTGCGGCCAATGTGACGTACGATCATCGGGCGCTGGTGATCGACGGCAAGCGGAGAGTGTTGGTTTCTGGATCCATACACTATCCTCGCAGCACTCCTGAGGTTTGTCTCCTTCAGCCTTGGAACTTTGACGTTCTTTCTCTGAGGATTTTTCTATCTGAATCGGTTAGTGGTGTTTGTACTCGGCAGATGTGGCCGGACCTTATTCAGAAATCTAAGGATGGAGGTCTGGATGTGATTGAAACTTACGTGTTCTGGAATCTACACGAACCTGTTCGAAACCAGGTACATTTTTGCGACTTCGTTGATCCAAGAGCGGCGTTTGGTTCCAAGGAAATTGTTGGATTGGGAGATATTTGAGAAATCTGTTTACCGTTGAGTTGTGTTTTTCATCCCCTGAAAAAGCTCAATGATGGATGGAACCTGTCTTCTGTTATCATCTTTTCGGTCTTCTTACGTTTTCTCGTCTACCAAACAGTGGCAATTATTATTCATTTTTACATGAGTACTACATAATATGTTGCGATTTCTCAATCAACAGTATGACTTCGAGGGAAGGAAGGATTTAGTTAAATTCGTAAAGCTGGTAGGAGCTGCTGGTCTATATGTACATATACGAATTGGTCCTTATGTGTGCGCGGAATGGAATTACGGGTACATCTCTTTTCCATTCTCAATTCGTCAGTTGCTTTCCATTTCCGTTCTCTCTGGGTTTTACACCTCTTCCCTTTTGTGCAATGCCCATAACGTTTTTTATATTTTATTTTCCCCCCGGAAACTGTTTGATGTAAAAACAGAGGTTTTCCAGTTTGGTTGCATTTCGTACCTGGCATTAAATTCCGCACAGATAATGAACCATTCAAGGTTAAGTATAACTTTACCATTTCGGTGCTTTTGCTTTTTTTTCTTCTCCAGTGTCGTGTTTATCCTCATATTAAGAAAAAATAAATAATGGTTTTGTATAGGCTGAAATGAAGCGATTTACAGCCAAGATTGTTGATGTATTGAAGCAGGAGAAATTATATGCCTCTCAGGGCGGACCAGTTATTTTATCTCAGGTGGATTTCAATTTTCAAGTACCTTCTTCTATTTCTCCCTCCTCTCCCCATTTAGCTTGCTAAATGAAAGCAATCTGGAATGAGGGTGGATTGGAAGGGAGTCCAACTAATTTAGAGAATAATCACGAGTGTATAAATAAATAAATACATAATTGGTATTATAGTTTGTGAGAAGTCCAAAGCAAAATTACTACCGGTTATGCTAGAAGTTGACAAGCTCATCCTACCATTCTGGAAAGTCCTAACAATGTGTTAACACCAATATTTTTTACTCGCATATGTCCTGGTGATGGTGTCTCAGGACTATCACACATTTGAAGTAAGAGTACTTATAAGGTTAATATAATGGCTGCTTTTCTTCTAAAAACAGATTGAAAATGAATATGGAAACGTTCAGTCTTCTTATGGATCTGCTGCTAAATCCTATATCCAATGGGCGGCAACCATGGCTACGTCTTTGAACACGGGAGTTCCTTGGGTTATGTGCAACCAACCTGATGCCCCCGATCCCATTGTGAGGAATCTTTCCGTATCATGACCATAAATTGTAGACGACAAATCTTAATTGCTCTAGTTACACATTACAGCTAGGCCAAATTTTGATTGAATATAAACTTACCTTATTATATACAACTTCCCCGTGCTTGTCATGTGGTCCCACAGATTAACACTTGCAATGGATTCTACTGTGATCAATTCACGCCAAATTCTAAGAATAAGCCCAAAATCTGGACTGAGAATTGGACTGGATGGTAGACTTTCGCATTTGCTGTTTCCTGCATTTTTTTCTCTGTCAACTCGATTTCTTAATTACGCACGAGTCATTTACGCTTTTGACAATTTCGATTGTTTTATCATAGGTTTCTTTCCTTTGGTGGAGCCTCGCCATACAGACCCGTGGAAGATCTTGCATATGCTGTGGCACGCTTTTATCAGAATGGTGGAACTTTACAGAATTATTACATGGTACTCCACTTGTGATATGCTCATTATGGTTGACAGAATAAATGATTTATTTACGTTTCCTTGAAACGTATGAACCCATGATAGATGGCATCGGTTTTTCCTTATTTTCTCTAATACAGTACCACGGTGGGACAAACTTTGGTAGGACTACTGGTGGACCGTTTATTTCTACTAGTTATGATTATGATGCCCCTATAGATGAGTATGGTATGGTTTCCGTCTATTAAATATTGTTCTTAATTGATTTGTTATGATGTAAAAATCTTCTCAAGTATTGCAATTATATCTTCAAATTTTGTGCAAAGAATGAAGATGCTGGTTGGAATTGTAGTGATGTTGTGAACTTGATCATAAAAATGGAAAAAAAGAAACGATATGGATACACGATCATCCTAATTCTTTACAATCTACTTCTCTTCTATACGATTATTCTTCTATTCTGCAGGACTGGTTAGGCAACCTAATTGGGGTCACTTGAGGGAAGTCCACGAGGCTATAAAGATGTGCGAAGAAGCATTAGTGAGCACAGAACCCGCAGTTAGTTCTCTTGGTCAAAATTTGGAGGTAGGTTATTCCGATAACTGTCTTTTCGTCTTAAAACTATCAAGAGCTTACCCAGTACAATAATAAGTTGAAATGTACGTCTAGTTTGGATTCCTTTTAGTAGGGGAAACAATTAGAGTTTGACTTGGTATACGAAAGAACGACTACTATTTCTGGCTTTAGTTTAACATGGAACCTATCGGAATTATGCATCAGAATGTATGGTAAGAAAATCAGAAGAAACTCCTCGCAGAAATTTTGAAGAGAGTATCCAAGGAAAAGTTGTCCAGATCACAATTATAAAACTGTGCTCTTACCTTAAATAATCATATTCCTTCGTGTGCTGTGCATTCATTGAATAAAGATGGTCAAAAATGGTTAAGATGTTATTCTTTGTACTAATTTCAGGCGACTGTTTATAAGTCCGGTTCTCAATGTTGTGCTTTTCTTGCCAATGTGGATACCCAATCTGATGCGACGGTGACTTTCAATGGTAATACATATCATTTGCCAGCATGGTCTGTTAGCATCTTGCCTGACTGCAAGAATGTGGTGCTCAATACTGCAAAGGTTATATTGTTTTCTTCTCAGCAAATGTATTTGCAGCCGAGAACTAAAATTCTTATCTTTTGTTTGTGACTTGTCATTGTTGGTACTCTAGTCAAGTGAATATTTCCTTTCAATTCTTATCGCTACTTTTATTTGCTCCTAATTGACTTAATTGTTGCACGGATGAAGTATACCTCATTTTATGGCAGATTAATTCGGTAACAATGAGGCCATCCTTTTCAAACCAACCTTTGAAAGTTGATGCTAGTGCTTCTGAAGCATTTGACTCAGGATGGGGTTGGATAGACGAACCAGTTGGTATCTCAAAGGCTAATTCTTTTGCGAAACTTGGACTTTCAGAGCAAATAAATACTACAGCAGATCAAAGCGATTACTTGTGGTATTCTTTAAGGTACGTACTCTATTTATTATTAAATCTTCAGTTTCTTTATTCAACGGACTGCCAACCAGTTTCTAAAAATAGTTTTGTCAACTTTTGCTACTACCATTTGGCAGCACTGATATAAAAGGTGACGAACCTTTCCTTGAAAATGGAACGGAAACTGTCCTCCATGTTGAATCCCTTGGCCATGCTCTTCACGTTTTTATTAATAAAAAGCTTGCAGGTGATTGGAATTAATTATTTGGTTCTGTGCGTTTGAATGTCTTTAAAATTACTCCTGCGTTGTTGCAATGGTGCTGCTTTATAGATGTCGTTTGAATTTCTTTGTAGGAAGTGGAAGAGGTGGTAAAGGCAATTCTAAGGTTTCTTTGGAGATCCCCATCACACTGGTACCTGGGAAAAATACAATTGACCTCCTGAGTTTGACAGTGGGACTTCAGGTTCTGCTTCACTTAAATTTGTGCCGGCATATATCTTGCGAGAAATCATTACCTGAATCTCAAAAAGAAATATGCAATGTGAATTTCTTTTATTGGATGAATTTTTTATATATTTTTTAACCCACAAACTCTGTAATGCAATATATCAGCATTATGGAGCATTTTTTGAGACGAAAGGGGCAGGGGTCACAGGGGTAAAACTGGAAAGCCAAAAAAATGGCATCACTGTTGATATCTCTTCTGGACAATGGACATATCAGGTTGGTTTCTTCAAACATCCTGGAGTTTAATTGCCTTATACTGCTACCGCAGTCGTTGTTTCATGATTTGATTAAAGTCATCGTAGTATGCCTTTAGTTTCATTTTTTTATTATTAGTTTCTTTTGTAGTCTCTTTCATACGCATCAATGCTGTAATTTAACCTTTTTTCATAAATTTTTTTTTTTTGTCGTATGATGGTAGATTGGACTTAAAGGTGAAGATTTAGGACTGTCGAGTGGAAGCTCTTCACAATGGCTTTCACAACCAAGCTTGCCTAAGAATAAACCTTTGACGTGGTACAAGGTATGGTTATTTCATGTATGATTTATAAGAATAAGAAAATAGTTAAGAGTTGTTTCCTACTAGAGAGCGAGGGGACTCCTTGTACCTTGTTTTACAAGATTGGTCTAGATTATGTTGAACATTTTCTCGGTTATATAAATATGATTTTGGTCTTGTGTTTTGAATTTTCTCTATACTTTCAAATGTTCAATTTAGTCCTCTATTTTGAATAAAGTTTAAAATTGATTCTGGTTAACTCTTCTAAAAATATTTAATCTCTATTAGTCTTTTCTTTATAAAGGTTGAAAATACGTTTTCTATTCGTCTTTCTTTTATAAAGGTTGGGAATACGTTTGCTAGGCTCGAAGATACCTCTCATACAAGTTTGTTAGATGTTGTTCTGCTAAGACAATTGCTTGCATTTTAACATTTCATCATCTTATTCAAGTATGCACCATAATTATGAATGACGTGTAAGTGAGTTAAACCACAAAAGGTAAAGTATGAGGCACATGGATTTCCACTAACAATCTGTTGATTCAGACCACGTTCGATGCCCCTGATGGTAGTGACCCTGTTGCATTAGACTTCACAGGCTTTGGAAAGGGCGAAGCATGGATAAACGGACAAAGTATTGGTCGTTATTGGCCATCATATATTGCCTCCGGTCATTGTACCGCATATTGCAATTACAGAGGAGCTTATAGGTCAAGCAAATGCCTTAAGAACTGTGACAAACCATCCCAAACTCTGTAAGTTTTCACTAACTTGAGGATAAGGCTTCCAAGTAACTTCAAATGTCCTTGTATCTTATCTTCCTAATTCTCAGATACCATGTACCTCAATCCTGGCTGAAACCTACCGGCAACACCCTAGTACTTTTTGAGGAAATTGGCAGCGATCCAACTCGATTGTCGTTCGCTTCGAAACAGATCGAATCTGTGTGTGCCCATGTATCTGAGTCCCATCCACCACCTGTAGATATGTGGAGCTCAGACACCAAACTACAGAAATCAGGACCCGTACTCTCTCTTGAGTGTCCATCTCCCAATCAGATCATTTCTTCTATAAAATTTGCAAGTTTTGGCACTCCTCTTGGAACTTGTGGGAGCTTTAGCCAAGGTCAATGCAGCAGCCAAAATGCACTCTCCACTGTACAAAAGGTTTTATATTTCCTGATACAGTAGAAATTTATGGTGTTTCTGTGCATGTGTTAGAACTGGATTGTGTACTCATTGATGCTTACTCTTGTCTACAGGCTTGCATTGGATCGAAAAGTTGTAGCGTTCAAGTGTCGATTAAAGCATTCGGCGATCCTTGTAGAGGAAAAACAAAGAGCTTGGCTGTGGAAGCCTCTTGTGAATAACAAGGTACGTACTATGATTACTACCGAACTAAAGGAAGAGAGGAAACTAAAAATAAAAAAATTTAAAAAAAAAATTGAGAAAAAAATACTTGAATATCAGAATTTGGTGCATTATATCTTGCAAAAGGCTAATAAACTCCATCAAAATGGATCAATCTGTATAACAATAAAGGTGAGTTCTTGGGATAGAAAGCTCTTCAATTTCTAATGCACATTTCTAAGCTTCTGAAACTTTGGTGTTCTGTTTTTCATCTGCACTGTTTTATTGTTCATTTAGTTCATATAATTGTCTTTTCCTAAGTTATATAATAAAAAAAAAAATGATGAAATTTTGTATCATTATTATTTTAAGAGTTGTAATATTATTTTTAACTTTTCATCAACATTTTTTAACTAAAAATTATTTAAAACTTCGACTGACATTTGGAACTAAGAATGGTGTAATGGTGAGATCTAGAAATGTGTGACAATTCAAATTTTCATTTGAAGTCACAACCATACCATTCCAATTCCTTATGAAATCCAAAATTCTAAGTGATCTTATGTACAATGTTTTAATTTGAATACTTGGTAAGTGTATCCTAAATGTTAATGGATTAGGTCAACTAATGACGATCTTTGCTTAATTAGTTGCTTTCCCATTTAATTTAGAGATTAGTTCTTGAAGTCATGTAGCTTTTGTAGTTGCTATATACTTGGGCTTCATAGTGGCCAGTGTTACCATTAATTGCTTCCATTTTTGGGATTGATTGGCTATTCAATGTGATATACCCGGTACCAATCGAAATTGGATTGTTATCGTTCAATCAATTCAAGGACTCATGTTAAGGGTGTATATGAGTTAGGATGGATATGATTTCAGGCTTTTTTGATCAACCAATTCGAGTTGGTCAATCTTCCAAACGATCAATCGATTCATGAGAAGGCCCACAACTCATATAATTTCGGATCGAGTGTTCAACAATGAGCAAAATTTATAACAATTTCACAATCTTGCCATAAAATCATTGGATACAATCAAATTAAGGTATCCAAAAAGTGGAAGCTAGTCATGCTAACATAGGTTAGGTGAAATCTCATAGATTTCGGTTCAATTGGGTATGAGTCTATTATATGAGTCTATATGACAACATGCTACATAAAAGATTACGTTACCTTTTGATAAGTTTGAATATGTCAGTGGATAGGCCTACTATACTAATCTAATACTCGGACGTGTGCTAGGCAAAATATCATACAAGTGAGTAAGTTTCAACTAACGTAAGTTCTTTTATCTTTCGAGTGTTGCCACAACATTTTAACTTTAATATATACGGGAACATTTAATAATTTAATTCCTCCTTAGCAAATAATATAACAACAATTATATTTAATGAAGCATTGTCCCATTTTTTCAAAGAAATAAAATAAAATAACTAAAACTTTGTCCCCCTTCGTACTTTGTGTCGACATGTTTTACTTTTCAAAAATAAAATAAAGTTAGTAATTGATTGGATTACATAAAATAAATAAGGCACTGTAGTTATAGTTTTTTTTTTTTTTTTTTTTTTTTTTT
>NC_036639.1:11482558-11483178 GCF_002806865.2 Cucurbita pepo subsp. pepo | reverse complement strand
TTTTTTTTTTTTTTTTTTTTTTTTTTTTCTAAAATAATGTGAGCTCATATAATAAAATAAATAATCTTGTCTAAAGACTTTAGAGTTGTAATCTCCTACTCTACAATACCACTTTAAATGCATTACGTATATCATATACGTTTCGCCTATATATATCTATATATTATGTATATGTATATGTACGAACATCGAATAAAATTTATCAACTCTGTCATTCTCTCTTGACTTGAAACATGTCGACAATTGCAAAGAATAATGAGAATCAAGACAAATTTTCTCGATTCATTTACCTTGTAGCCTTGCTTCCCACTGTAGTTACAATTATAGCATGTGTATGGCCCAATACACAAGCACTCTGTGAACTCGAAGTCATCTCCACCTTAGTCTATATATAACTTTTTTTGTTTGTTTGTTTTAGTGTCGTTTTGACCGAACTTACTAAATCCACTTCCTACCACACCCGGAGATGACTCGGCTAAATATCGAGTCTTTTAGTCAATCACGTTTCTCAATTATCGAATCTCTCTTTTTTTTTTTTAACGTTTGTAAATGAATCTTCATATTTATTTTTTTAGAACATTAAAAAAAAAAAAAAAAAAAAAAAAAAAAAAAAAAAAAAA